>NC_134486.1:303959054-304029054 GCF_040206685.1 Ascaphus truei | reverse complement strand
GAGCATTAAACGTGGAGGAGGACATTCTTCATGTGACCTGTCAAACGGTATGATGCATCAGACCTTCCAGCACTGAAAGGGTTTGCGTCTCTATATATGAGAATTTGCAGATAAATGATTCTGCTCTCTGTTCAAATATGTGTCATTACTCAAAATCTCCTAAGGCTCCAGTCTTTTAAGCCTACAGGTCAGCTATAACAGATCAGTTATATTGTGTACTGCATCTAGGAAATCAATTTCTTACTTTCTCCAGCTTGCACATTTGCTAGATACAGAAAGCTGCTAACAATAATCCTCCCTTGTAAAGAAAGTGCTTTGTCAATATACAAATGCCAAAATAAATTATTTTAACATTTTGTAAAATACTGTGTCTACAAACTATATGAAAATGTCAATATATTCATATAGCTGCCCTATGAACTTATGAGTTGGGTTTTTTAAATGTCAAATTTGATCAAGGTTTTTTTAATGGTCTCATGCTTTTCTCATGTGGCATTGTAGTGTCAAGGCTTTGTGGATACAATCCCCTCCCCACTTCCCAAGTTAGTAGGTCCTTTCATTCTACTGGATATAGATCAAATGTTGGTCTTTCTCCCTCCTAATAGAGGTAAATGAGAATTTTAATCCTAATAGAGGTATATTAGTATTTTATCTGTCGTGGCTGGCAAGCTTACAATGCTTTGGCCAAAGGGTTAAACTAAATGACCATTTTTCAAGAGAATATATAAGTATTTTACTGTGTATTTTAGTCATATTGGATGTAGCATTGGGCTTCTCTTTTGTTTGTTGTATACATATGCCACGCTCAATAGCTCTCCTTTTTGACACTTATATACATATATATTTTGTGGGGGCTCAGGGGTTCCCAAAAAGAGCTTTGCTGGAGTTCTGTGTGTTTGGATACAAACTATACACTGCAGTAAGTCTTGTAAAGAGTATATATGCACATTATTTTTTGAGGAAATTTAGGTATTCAGGTAAAACATAGACGAAGTTCCCCAGCACCCTAATGAGAAAAATACTTGAAAGAAACAAGCAATTTGGATGAACGATAATATGGAGAAATACTTATCCAGCCAAGCGAGGCATCGAATCTCCACAAATTTGTTCTGGGAGGTGTCTCTACTACCACAAGGTTAGCTTCGGGAACTGGAACCTCATGGGGATGCACTTTATCTAACCACAGATTTGGACTGATGATTGGAAACTCGTTTGAGTCACCCACCTCTTACTCAGAAACAGGAGAAAGGGAGGTACCATTGCATTTTTTTTTACTTTGGGAACAGGTCTGAACATGGGGTTTATCACCCAAAATGCTGCCCTCCTTATTTAGTTTGGTCCCTCTGTCCTTGTTCATTTAATATGATGTTACTGCCTTTTGTTTATGAATTATTCAATATTGGTCCCAGAACAGATTTTGCTGAGACCTGATGCCTCGCTTTGCTGGATAAGTATTTCTCCATATTATCATTCATCTGTTTTTTTTGACCATATGTCCATTTTTTTCTGTGTTTTTGGTTTATAATATCACTATCTGAAATCTATGCACTCTTTGATTGTGTATCCATTTTTGTATTTCCTGATTGCTGTTTTTCAGTAAATTCTTCTTCTTTGCAAATCACTTATTTCTTCAAGTATTTTTCTCGCTAGAGTGCTGGGAACTTCATGTATGTTTGTATGACATTTTAGAGAGAATAGGGCCTCTTTTTTGTTCCCATAGCACCAAGGCCGCCGACAAGGGGGGACAGAAGGGACAAGTGTCCCAGGCCCAGTGTCTGTGGGGGGCCCGGTGGCCAGCGCTGCTAATTGGCCCCAACCTCTGGCCAGGCCCAGCTGCTGGTCGTAGCCAGGCCATGGCTCTCCATCAGATGCAGGCCTCTTCCTCACTGTGTCCCCAACACCGAGCTTCCAACTTCTGGTGGAGCACAACTGACCCCTCGTACGTCAGCGCACCAGAAGTAAGCTAGGCCTCAGCTTCTGGTGCGCACTGACTTTGGAAGATCGGCGTGGTACACAGAGTGAGGAGGCCAGCATTTGATGGAGAACCGGGGCCTGGCCAGAGGTTGGCCCAACTTGTAATGCCGGCCGCTGGACCCCCGCAGCCACCCGGCCCAGCCTGTCCATCCCCAAGGTAAGTCTACTTTTTTTATATGTATTGCGGGGGGGTCTTTTTATATGTATTGGGGGTCTTTTTATATGTATTGGGGGAGTGGGGGTCTTTTATATGTATTGGGGGAGTGGGGATCTTTTTATATGTATTGAGGGGTGTGGGTGTCTTTTTAATTTGGAATGGGGGGGTGTTGGCCCATCCCAAAGGTAAGTCTACCTTTTTATATGTATTGGGGGGGGTCTTTTTATATGTATTGGGGGAGTGGGGGCCTTTTTTATATGTATTGGGGGAGTGGGTGTATTTTTATATGTATTGGGGGTGGAGCTATTTTTATATGTATTGGGGGAGTGGGGGTCTTTTAAATATGGAATGGGCGGGTTGGTATGTATTTTGTGGTGGGGGATTGAGTGAGAGTGGGGTAATTGACAGAACGTGGGGGCGAGTGAGAGGAGAGAGGGGCGAGGGAGAGAGGGAGTGAGGAAAAAAGGGAGTAAGAGTGGGACGCAAGGGAGATAAATACATGCGAGGCGGGAGGTGGGTGAGGGAGTAAGAGGGAGATAGACAGAGGGGAGAGAAAGACATGGGAAAAGGGGGGGAAATAGAGGGGGTTCGTGAGGTGTGAAATCGGGGGGTGGGACTCGCAATACCTCTGACACAAGGGGGGACGGACACCATGGACGTAACTCTAGTCCTGGGCCCTGGGAAATCTGTCAACGGCCCTGCATAGCACCATACACAGATTGTTGCTGTAGATCTACATTTCTAAGGGAAGTGCTCTCTGAATCACACATCTTTTCAATAGGTGTACAGGTGTATCAATAACTTTTAAAATATTTATAAGCATGCTGTACAAGAATATTAGCAATACATCATTAATTAATCTGAAAAGCTAAATTCCTGCCCAAAAATTGTATGGATATTTTACATCAATGGCCGCTGACAGAACTGATGAGTTTTCTCTTTAGAATTGTTTATGAATAATTGGATATTAGAGTTGATATGTCGTTGTCTGGTATCTATCTGCCCTGCAGCTGGATCCGTCTGTTCTCACTATTTTTGTTGGAAGCCTGCCCATGGAGTCTGAACGCGATGGGTCTTGTAAGTAAAACTCCATATTATATATCGCTGTGGATATTCAATTGAGAGATATTGTTCTTCTCACATGGATGATTGATGCTTCAATGCTCTCAAGAAATGGGACATTAGAGGTATAAGGCGGACGGGAGGTGGCGTCGACATATGTGAGGGTTTGTCGATCTTTACCCTGGTTCCCACTCGTCTCAATACCTCATTTACCACACCGAGTCTTTAACCTTTGTATAGCCAGCCATATGTATCCAGTAAATCGGAACATATTATGTCTATGAAGATCATACTCGCACCCACTTATGTTCATTAAACAACTCCTATAGAATGTATACAAAAGAAACAATGACTATTATATGCTTTATATTCACGACTGTGTATACCAGTCCTGATTGACTCTGCAGCATAGATTGCGGACTTGACTGTTTACTATCTGGTATCTATCTATGTCCTAGAGTCATGAAACTGCACTAATGGAAATCAGAATTATTGTAAACAATGCACTATAAAATTACATATATTTTAACGTGTGGGTTAAATATATCAGAGACAAGCATTAAAATGAGTAAATAGCACAATTTTACTCATTTTAATTGTAGTCATAAAACTCTGAGATGTTGGTATTTGGCAACCGCCAAAATGTAAGACAATTCTTTTTTTTACCTACCACAGGCTAGCGATAGGCCTTATAATGGCTATTGTACAGTATAGGTAAATTAAGCTAAAACAACCTGAAGAACACCGTGTAAAGGTTCCGGTCCAGAGTTTTCCTAGAGCTTGCCCTTACTTGGCTGTTTTGGCCATCTTGGTTCCTGGCAAGCTTCTTCCTGAACTTCCTGAATTGGCTGCACCTGTTCTAGGGCTTAAAATAGCAGTCAGTGACTCCAAGCCCCAGCCTGAGCATTGTATGCATTTCCTTGTGTTCTGATTCCTGAGCCTGCCCTGTTCCCGAGCCCTCCCTGTTCTTTTGGATTCCCTGTTGCCGACCTTAGCCTGTTATCCCGACCACCGCTCCTGTGCCGCCTGCCTTGACCCCAGCCTGTACCCGGACTTGAAGCTTTGCCGCCTGCCTTGACCTCTGCCTGGATCATGACTACTCTAACAGGACTCTGTCCCCCAGCTCTGGTCGTGATCTAAAACCCCTACCTCAGCCCTGTGGGTCCACTTCCTATTCAGAGATGAGCAACGTTACACACTGTACGTGATTTTTTTGCAAGATACTTACCTAAACACGTTACAAGATATTAGCCCCTTAGTAATCCAAGTGCTTAGCCAGTCATGGGTAAACCATGACTAGCTGACCACTAAGGGATTTATATCTTCCTAACACTACACTACCTACCCCTTTACCAATGAGACTAGGTAGGCTGAGGACCCGCTGCAGTCGGCGGCACGCGCGGCCGCCGGCCCCTCACCTCCAGTCTTGCTGTCTCCGCTGCCTCCTTCCGACGTGGCTCACTACGTGCTGTGACGCAGCAGCCGGCCAGAGCTACAAGGCTCTGGTGTTTTGCAGCGGTGACGCGTCATGTGGTCTCGCAGTGAGCCAATGAGGAGGAGAGCTGTCTGGAGCTACGGGAGGGAAATCTGTGCAGCCTTGCATAGATCGCTCTCCTCTCCCCCCCCCACCCCCTCCCTCTGGTGTTGTTTCGCAGGCTGCCCCTGCCCACTGCAGCACCAGGAGGGGGTGAAGCAGAACCTGCAGCCAGAGGCGGGAAGTGGAGCAAGTCAGCAACCCCCAAACACAGAGAGAGACGGGAAGCAGCAGCAGATGAAAAAGGGGGGGGGGTGAGGGAGGCGGTTTCTACAAGAAACCCAAGGGGTGGGCTGAGGAGAGAGGGAGATAAATTAATAAAAAAGGGGGTGTCTGTTAATTTACAGGGAATGATGATTGGTCCCAGCAGCAGTCTCATACCAATCATCATTCCCTGTATGCTGTTCTTTGGATTGGAGAGACGCACTGTGGCCTGGAGGAGACGTCAGATGGGATCGGTTGCTGCATAGAGATCACTCACGGCACTCACGGGTGAGGGGAGCGTTCCCGGACGGACCGGAAGTAGGTGTACATGCCACCGGCACTCGGGAGCTCCAGCTGCTTGAGAAGGAAGCAGACGACAGCAGGTTGGAGATTTCGTGAGGTCTACACCAGGACCGGATCAGACGGATGAGTGGAGGTAACGGAGGCTACACTGAGGGATCCAGAGAGGTAAAACACATTTCCTCCACTGTGTATATATCCCAAGTAGCGGTATCCAAAGGAACTCCCACTCCACACACTCCCATCTCGGGTCCTATCTCCAATCAACATTAATCGTATCCCACGTCCTTTATTCTACCTCAAGACACAGACCACAGTTGTCCCATACATCATTGTCTATTACCCACTATTTTCTATGCTCTCCGTTCAGAGCTTTGGGTAGCTTTTCTTTTGATTTGTGTCTGTTAATTTGCCTGCCTGGAGAGCAGTGCTGTGTGTGTGTGTGCTGTGAGTTCTGTGAGCTGCTTTGTTGTGCTTGTGTTTTGGCCCGCCCCCCGACCCATTTTGGACACGCCCCTCCACGCCAAAAAAAGTTATGTGCAGACCGCAAATCACGGTGCAGTGATTTGCACGCGCCGCCGGCAAGCAAGGCAGCCGTGTGGGCGCGTGCAGCGGGGCCTTAGCCTTAGGCATTGTTTGACCTAGCCACCCATGGGTTCTCTCACACTTGCAAACATATATATGCTAAACGAAAATATATATTCTATTCTGCTCTCCTATTACTTAAGGTAATGGTAAATCAAGGTGCAATAGAGGAAAAAGGTATGGTTGCAGAGAATGGTCCCAAAGGGATCAAGAAAAAGACCCTCCAAATACATGCACACTAAATATTTAGAAATTACAGTGGCTCCTATGGAGATATCAGTGTATTAATAAAAACAAAAATAATAAAATTTTATTACATCAATATACGTTACAATGTGAATTAATATAATAAAATAACAATGTTTAAAAATCCCAGTAGCGGAGTGGTAATATTGGTTTTCTTTAATGCCCAAAATTTCTAGGCAGTTATTTATTTTGTTTATTTTACCTCAACGGTAAATGTCAATATTACTGCGACATCAGCAGCGTTTCCAGAAGGAACATAAATAATTTCTGGTACTGTATATATTGCATCCAAGTGATTTAAATGTAGCACATGAGTTCATAAATTTTGTTTTCTCTTGGCAAATCACTCGCCCAGTATTATCACATGAATTACTTATGCATTGATTGTATCAATATATACTCCTTATTTACACATTGGATATGAATAGTTCTATTTTGACACATAATATTTCTTGCATATAGTATATTTTGTCCTTTTATGGCATTATTGCCAGTTTTACATATGGAATATATACACAAGTGTGCCTGAACTGTAAGTAAGTAAGATGACTTATACCTTCACCATAAAGTTCCTATCTATATCCAATTCCAATATGAAGGGTAGATTAGGAGCCTGCTGTAAGTAATGGTATATACATCTGTCCCTATATTATGTGAATATCCACAGAATAACCTGGGCTCTATTGTCTATATTGCTAAAGCTTTTAACACAAATAACCTGTCTTAGCAGATGACACTATCAATCTCTTAGAGTTGCCGAGATAGTGTGTTAGAGCTAGCTAGAGGAGAAAGCCGGTTTGCAATGGGGGACAGTGTGTGTATCATGTGTATAAATACAACCACTATGCCACGGCGTGCCAAAAGTGGAGGGGGCGCAAATACAAGCCGTGTTCTGGTAGCTGATGTCGGACTCCGATGACGTCACCAATCGTGACGCTCTACTTCATGACGCGAGTTTCGCGAGGCAACTCGCTTCTTCAGATGGGGAGGAGCATAAGCCCTATGCATGTGATATTTATACTCCAAAGGGGCGTTACTTGGGTCTTCTACACCTATCAGAGTGAGCAACGTCAGAGCCAATCGGCTGCTCTGAAAAACGGACTGTATTGCATGTAAACAAACTGCAAATCAGCTTAAGTGTAAGCACTCCGCTTTTGTTAGGATATTATGTTTGATGTTAATTACTTATTTTCTTTTCTTTATACTATATTCTGTTATAAAGGCTGGATTAGGGATATAAAGGTATGTATCAAATTAGATCCCCAAAATGGGCAAAGGGAACAAAGTACATGCTAAGATATAGTGCTTGTGTGATGTGTAGGAGTGTAAAATTAACTCTATACGGTCTGCCCCTAATGGACAATGCAAACCATATATAAATGATAATCATTATTAATTCAATGTGAATAAATCAAAGCAGGTTGTGAAGAGACCATAAATAAATTTAGTGAAATAAAAGTGAGTTATATACTAAGAAAAAGCAACCACTATGTATATAAGTTTAGGAATGTGACTACTGAAATAGTTGATCTGCCCTAAATGGTCAATACAAATCATAATGATATTTAAGCTATATACCCGTTCCCAAACTAACCCTTTAGTGATATAGTGGTTGAAAAAATTATGATTATAGGAAAGATGAATAAATGTAACCTTCGTTCAATCCCTGAGGGCTTAATGTCTGTAGCTGGAATATCCAGCGACATTCCCCCTGTAGTAATCGTTTGTTCCAATTGCCCTTTCTGGGGCCTACGGTAACATGTTCAATGCCTGCAAAGCATAATGTATAACTATTACTATTGTGGTGTTGTAACACATGTGTGGCCACTGGGGTTTCTCGTAAGTTTCGTATATCCCCATGATGTTCCAGTATACGCTTTTTTAGTTGTCTGTGCGTCTTGCCTACATATGCTTTTCCGCAAATGCATGAAATCAAATAAATTACACCTGTTGTTTCACAGTTAGTAAAACTTTTTCTTTTGTGTGTAACTGTCTTTGTTGTATTTGTGAATGTTTTTGTTACTTTCATAGCTTTACAGGCCTTGCAGTGCGAGCATGGATAAGATCCCATAGGTTTATCCCCCAGCCAGGTTCTGGTTGATTGCGTTTGAAAATGACTCTGTACCAGACTATCTCCAATGTTCCTTGCTCTTCTATATCCAGTTGCAGGATAATCTGAGAGAACCTTTTTTAGGTCATTATCCTCCAGTAAAATATTCCAATGTTCCTGGAGGATATTTTTAATTTGTTTAGACTGATTAGAAAAAGTACTTATAAATCTGATCTTTGTGTCTAATTGTCCTTGTGGTTTCGGTGCTAGAAGTTTAGATCTGTTAGATATTAAGGCTTTGTGATAAGCTTTATGTGTCAGGGTCTTACTATATCCACGTTCATGGAATCTAGCTTTCATGTCTAAAGCTTGGAGTTTAAATTCGCTCACTGTCGAACAGTTCCGGCGTAACCGGAGGAATTGGCCAATCGGAATATTGTTGGTGATGTGTTTTGGATGATTACTCCGTGCTTCCAATATGCCCCAATTAAAAGAAAGTAGAATTTTTAGAGAAGTTCCTAGACGTGCTGAAGCCCTGAACTCTGATTATCGCAGGGGATTTTAAGATGGTCAAGAACCCAGACATTGCTTATTCTCTCAAAGTAGATCATCAAAGAAGCAGGATATCTGAAACCGGAAAAAACTTTAGGGACAAAGTAACATAATTTTCATTTATGGATATTTAGAGTGAAAAAACAAGTTAAAAATGATTACACATACTACTCTCCTCTGACAGACACATACTCCAGTATAGATCACTTATTTTTAGGACCAGATAACTTAAAAGCAACTATACTTAGAGCTAGTTCTCAGACTCCCTATAGTTTATACACAATCTTCTCACTGGAAACAAAGCAACTCTTTCTGAACTCTCCAGAATTTGAGAAGGGCATATCAGAATCCCTTAAACCTTAAGGTTTTAAAAAAATTAAAAAATAATAAAATTATTGTTGACCTTGTGGGAATCCCAAAAAACTTTCATTAGGAGATCCTCATCTCCCTGGCCTCACGTTAAAAAAAAAAAAAAAAAGGAGTAAAATCCCAAGCTATTAACAAACTAAAAGAAAAATACAATACAGTTTCAATTTGAGAAAGCAATTAAGTGGATAAAACAACTCTTCTATGATAAGGGAAACAAAGCAGATTGCGCACCAACAAATTGAAAGGGTTAAGTTTGAGATCAAACGTAATAGCTTTAAAACTTAAAAACAGAGAGATACTGTAGCACAAAACCTTTCACAGATGTTAGAGGAATTTTGCAAATTCTATGAAGACCTATATAACCTGAAGGATAGGACCACTCCAGACACACTTTTAGATAAGAAAACTCAGATTTTTCTAAGGAATGTAACCTCCTTAAGGTGTCACTGGAGGATCTAAATCAACTACTGTAAATGCCAGAGCAGACCTAGAAGTAAAAAAGGTGGTCAAAAATCTGAAAACAGTTAAATCAACAGTCTTGGAGCATTTGCTAACACCCATTTCAAGATTAACGTACTCTCCCCATTGATCAATATGTTTACCTCCTTCCTTGAAAGTAAATAGGCTCAGCAGATGCCTAGGGCACAAATCACAGTTATCCACAAAGAAGGAAAGGACACTAACAGATGTGAGAGTTACAGAATAATCTCTCTTCTTAACCAGGTGTTAAAGATTTATAGTAAAATTCTAACAAATCGTTTAAATGTAACTCTAGCAAAATGAATACATATCAATCAAGTAGGTTTTATAAGGGATTGCATCAAAAGAGAAAAAGGCGCAATTGTTTGACAAAAAGTGGTTGTTTATAGTTAGGGTGAAAGATATAAAAGCACACAATGCAAAAATACAAAACGAAAATAAATAAACTGCAATGCAAAACGAAAATAGATAAACTGCAATAAAAAATGAAAAGTTTTGCCTGCTAAGTAAAGGACTGGTGCCGATATGCCTGATGTAGAGATGTAGTCTGTAAATGAAACTCCAAAATGATCCTGTGGTGTTTCATTGCAGTTTATATATTTTGGTTTTGTATTTTTGCATTGTGTGCTTTTATATCTTTCCGATCCCTGCATAGAGAGCCCTCTTACACATTGTAATTGCGGGAGGAGGAGGGAGCAGAGGGGGGAGGAGGAGAGCGGAGGGAGGAGAGCCAGGAGCTGCAGTGCGGGGCGGAATCACTGGTATAGTTGCTGATTTATTGCGTCCCCGTTCCCCCTCCCATCTGTCCCCATTCCCATTTCTACCTGCACTCCCGCTCCGTTAGGGACCACAATGAAGAAGGTTGCAGTATTGATGAGAGGCGCGCACGCTGCCCCCTGGTGTCCGTACTCGCGAAGCATGCGTACATACACAGGGGTATGGTGCAATTAAAAATAAATGTACGTACTTGCGAGTGTACGTAAAGCGGGTGTACTTAAAACGGGGTATGTCTGTATATATTATTGTGTATATACAGCAAGTAAACTATAAAGCCATTTTTCCCCTCCAGTTATTTCAACATATAAATAATGTTGTAAATGAGAACATTTTCCTGATTTATTTACACAAATCAAAAATAACTTGCAGTAAACACCTGGAATAACAATCAAATTTCTTACGTCACTCGAGTGGCGACTCTCAGCAACAAGGATCACGAACAGGCTTGTATTGATCTGAGCGGCATACTTGTCAGCTTAGCTTAGCATCTCTCAGCATATCGGGTACACATATGCCACTGGCAGTGCTAGAAAAAGATAGGTAACGATACCTGAGTCCATACTCCCTGCACTTACCGATAAGATAGAGGGACGCTGTGGGATCACGGTGGATTATTCATACAAATGCAATATATGTACTATTACACTATAGCGGTTCCTCACTATCTCTATATATAGCTGATGAGACCCATTTGACTCCAGTCATTGAGTGTATAGTATATACTACAGTGATATTGATGTGATACTCGGATAATTTAGACCTATAATCACCTGCAGAGATGACCATAGCAATATAATAGACCTATGTTGCTTACCTGGATCATTTGTATTTGCCTTATGAACATTTGGTTTCGTTCACAGTAGCAACCCACTCCACACTCTAGTCAGAGACCACAACATCAACTGTCAATTGAAATTATATATTTGCTGACTAGCTGTGACACATGTCTAATTTGCTGTGACACAATTATCCAATACAGTCAGACCTGCTGTTATTATTCTGAGAGTCATGATATGATGGTATATGGCATTAGACCAAATTAACTTTCATCCCATTTACATATCAGCCACAATAGGGATTTTTAACAATGTATATGTGTTTTTAACTATCTATGTAGATCTAATAAAATGTTATTATTTTTTCTGATATCCGCAGTGATTCTGGTCAGCCAGGTAGATCTGTAGTAATTTACTGCAAGACCATTTATCGTCTACCCTCGACTACATGAATGACAATAGAGTGCTGTATATAAGGGGAATCTTTCTGATCAACTCTCTTTGATCAACACTGGTATATATCATATTTATACCCCTTGAGCACCTGTCTTTCCATCCTACGCACCTATTTACATTGGTGATTGCGGTCGCATTCACGTATTCTGTATATACATCAAGTAAACTATAAAGCCATTTTTCCCCTCCAGTTATTTCAACATATAAATAATGTTGTAAATGAGAACATTTTCCTGATTTATTTACACAAATCAAAAATAACTTGCAGTAAACACCTGGAATAACAATCAAATTTCTTAGCTGGCCCGCATTTACTCTGTCAAAATGAACATATAACTATGAATATTGTATTTATTCCCAAACAGACCAAATGGATGTCCCTTCCAAGGCCATAAAAAAAGACCCAGAACAAAATGTTCCAAATTATCTAAAGGAATAAAAGACAGAGAATGTTGAGATCTATATTCTTATGACCGTAAACAGGCGGTGGATCTTGCTGTCCCTAATTGAAGACGATACAACCGTACTTACCCTCAACTGAGAAAAATACCCTCCTGACATCTATGCACTTATACAAAATGCTGGATGCATATTGACGCGACTCTCTTAAACTCAATACTGGTACCCTCTCTACTATGGCATTCAAGGGAGAAAATGACTGCGACTTGACTAATTCCTCACAAATAGACTGTGAGGATCTGGTGCAGGCTTCGCTCCAGTGTTTGATTCAGACTTGCTGCAACTATACCTCATCAGCACCTGGTGTGTGCACACTGCCCAGCAACGAATCAGGGCTCTAGTTTCACTTTCTGCTTCTGTTATGCAGCTGTTTTTCTATTGGCTGTTTATCCTTTATAAGCTCAGCCTTTGCCTCTGCAAATTGGCTAAGCATAACAGTTTGTTTCTTGTGATGTTGTGCTGGTGCAAGCACTCTGTTGTTCCTTGTACTGCCTTTCTTATCTTGCAGTTTCACCTGACCTTGAACACGGATATTTAGTTACTATACTACACTCTCCTACCCTCGATCTCAGCTATGTGACAACTGCTACCCTCCAGTCTCCTACCATCGACCACGGTGAGTATACCTACTACCTGACTTCTCCTACCCTGACCCGCTACACGACTATGAACCTGCACACTCGGCTCTGGGTCGGTGTTTTCTAATCCCCAATTTGGCCTCACGGCCCCGTCCTGTTTGTGGCAAGCACTCATTACCGTATGCTCAGCCACGCAAACATGGACCCCGCTGAGATGGGATGAGTGTTGACCTAGCACGCCGACCTGTTCACTGAAATGCAACAGTACTTAAATCAGAATAACAAACGTATTGATCAGATGAAATCTACCATAGATCAGCTACAGCATGCAGCGTTCAATCCTGCTTCCACAACAGCGGGTGTCCCGACACCGAGATTTATCCACACTGCCGCTGAACCACGGCTCCCTACGCCAAATCGCTTTGGAGGGGATCCCCTCATCTGTTGTGGGTTTCTAATGCAATGTTTTATTCAATTTGAACTTACCCCTTCTCGTTTTGTGTCTCAGTGTTCAAAAGTCGCATACATCATGTCCCTGCTAACTGATGACGCCTTGGCGTGGACATCTCCTATCTGGAAGCAAAGATTGGATCTCACAAGCGACATATCTCTCTTCACATGGGAGTTCAGAAGTTTCTTCGACACTCCAGGATGTAAGGTAATGGCTTCTTGTTTCCTCCTGCATATTTCTCATGGCAGTCGAACTGTGGCCCACTACGCAGTTGAATTCCGGACCTTCGACCCAGAAATTGGATGGAACGATGAAGCACTGGTAGTAGCATTTTGGTAAGGCCTTATGAAGAATCTCAAGGATGAACTCACCGCACTGGATCGCCCTGCAGGTTCAGAGTATCTCATCATCCTATGTATCCACGTTGACCTGCGCCTACAGGAGAGAAGAGCCGAGAGTTCAGCGCAAAGCAGGTACACTATCTCTTAATACTTTTTCAGCAGCTCCCATTAACGACTATTCCAGAGGACGCAATGCAGCTCGGGGATAATAGCCTATCAACCTGCGAGAAGCAGCATAGGGTTTTCTTTGTTAAAAAGAAAGATGGAATGCTACGGCCATGCATTGACAACCACTCAACGAAATCATGGTAAAAAATTGCTATTATTTACCACTAATTTCTGAACTGTTTGACAGATTGCAAGAAGCTTCTATTTTCACCAAATTTGACTTACAAGGGGCTTATAATGTGGTGAGAATTCGTAAAGGTGGTGAGTGGAAGGTGGCTTTCAATATGCGTGATGGATACTATGAGTATCTTGTTATGCCTTTCAGACTCAGTAATGCTGCGGGAGTATTTCAGAATATTGTGAACAGAATTTTAGGTATCTCCTCGACAAATATATCATGGTATACCATGATGATATCCTGATCTGCTCTAAATCAGCACAAGAACATCTAGGTTGCGGGAGAATCATCTGTCCGCTAAATTAGAGAAATGCCAATTCCATCAATCCAGTACCTCTTTTCTGGGATATATCATCTTGGATACTGGATTAGCCATGGACCCAGCCAAAGTCAAAGCCGTTCTGAGTGGCCACGTCCCCTCAGCTTGAAAGCTGTTTAACGGTTTCTTGGATTTGTAAATTATTAACGCCGATTTATCCAGACCTTCTGTGGAGGCGTTTGGCAAAGCGCCACAAAGATACCTTTACATACACTATTCGAGTGGGAAATTTGTGAGTACACAATTCATCAGACTTTGAAGAAAAGAAACACTTTATTCAAATCCCAGACATATTGCACTATAGTACATATGTTTTGTCTTTTCCATACATCTGCACTCCCTGAAATATTTGGACATCTACAACATTCACGGATTGAGAAAACAATCTGAAATTAGGGGTTGAGATGCAAATCTAATTTTATAACTAGGGTGTATTAGTCACTTTAATCACTGTATTCTTAATTAAGTAATATCACTGATTATAATTAAGCGCCACAATGATTACACTTTGTTTGCACTATTTGTCATTTTCCCTACTGTGTATGGAAGCGGACATGCTTCATCAAGTCAACTTCGATGAACTTATTAAAGATTTTGTAATCAAAAAATCAAGAAAGAAGCTATTTTAATTTCAGCATACTGTACATGTAAGTTTTATGTCATTTCGAAAAATACCATTTTATTTTACGGTTTAGTATTGTTTTTATTTTAAACTAGATATGGGGGGCACCGTAATCTTTTTGGTGCTTAGGGCCTCTAATGGTCTTAATCCGGCCCTGAGTGAAATGACTTCATCTTAATGTGGAACACCGACGAACATACTTATTATAAACCTCGGTTGGGCCACCTTTTTCTCTCTTCAACCCAGAAGTTTATATTAGGTCTTGGCTTATTCTGGGAAGGTGCAGTGCTGAAGAAACTGCATGTTGTAAAAAATAAAAGATGCAATATGATGATTCAGAATTTAAACATTTGTGGGACATTTTAGAATGTATTTCTGTTTCAGTAATATAATTTTTTTGATGTTCTGTTGAAAAATGTGTATTCATCTATTTAAACTTGAAGTCATTTGGTTTTGTATTAAGTATAAACCAATGTTTATTTTTATTTCTTAAAATTGCTTTTTATAAGATTAATACATTTTTGAATGTTTCACATTTGAAATCATATGACAGGTGGAGATCGGCCGTGAATTTTTTTTGGTGGGGGGAGGGAGGTTAATAACATCGATAGATTTAGCTATACCCCCAGTTCAAAAATCCAATTTCCAACACTGATAGTCAATATAAGCCATTAGTATTGCAATTAAATGTATCTACTTACTGTGTTAATATTGTAGATTCAAAACCACTGTCCCTCTACAGGTACTAATTACCTCAGCATTGTCTCTACTCCGCTACAGGTATGTTGAGCATGTTAATAGGCGAGTGATTCCCAACCGGGGTACAGAGGGCACCCTGGGGTTCCGTGAGAAGATCAAAAGGGTGCCGCAGGATTTCCCGGATCTCCAAGAGCAGGGAGAAAGCAGGGCTTTTGCTAGGGGGCTGGGCAGTTTCCTCCATCCATGCATTACCAAGCAGCAGCAGCCAATCAGGAGGAGGTGGCAGGAGCATCGGGGATGTGGCCAAGCTGAGAAGAAAGCAGCATGAGGTGGGAGGGGTGAGGCGGTCTGTCACTGTCCTGTTTATTTGTTCGGCCCTGCCATGTCGTGTGTGTGTATGTTTTCTTTTCTGTCTTTGTCTGTGTCTTCTGTGACTGTCTCTGCCCCCTCTATCTTCTACATCTCTCTGCCCACCTCTGTCCCGTTATTCTCTGCCCCCTCGGTCTCCTGTGACTCACTCTGCCCCCTGTTTCTGTGTGGGTCTCCGGCAGGGCCAGCGCAACTTAAAATGTGCACCCGAAAAATAAAATAAACCTGTGCCAGCCGCCTCCGTTCTGCCGCCCTGCTTCTCCTTCAAAATCGAGCATCAAATGATGCCACGGATGTCTCAACCGACGTCACACAGCATCTTTTGCCATGACAACCGTGACGCCAAATAACGTTATGACGGTGTGTTAATATAGTAACGCGTCACCATGCGACGTCACATTGGTGACGTATGCGGCATCATTTGACGCTGGATTCTGAAGGAGATGCAGGGCGGCAGGCACAGGCGGCCGGCACAGGCAAGTGCCTAAGGGCGCCCTTGGGACCTTTGCAACCTAGGTGACTGCTTAAGTTCGCCTAATGGACGGGCCGGCCCATGTCTTCGGTGCCACTTCTCTCCTATGTTGCTGCTGGCAGTCGTGCAGGACTTGCACTAATTCAGTTGGAGCTGTAATTGGAAGATTTGTTTCTCTAGCGTCTCTCTGGCGTGCCTCCGGTGAGTGAAAAACGCAAGTAAGAGAAAATTTGCTGAGCAACACCTGACAGGAAAACAACATGGGAACCCCCTTCAGGTGAAAAAAGGCAGGTATTTTATTAGATCATAGACACATTTTAAAAAGCAATAGTCAAAAAGAGGACCTCCCACACGTTTCACACCGCTAGGGAGCTTTCTCAAGGAGTCACCTCTGGCAGTGAAAGGGTTTTAAATTAATAATCATGTAAGTAATTATCCTTAAAGAAAACATTTACTGTACCTTTTTGGTTTCTTTCTGAATAAGCACTTTGCCTGTGTATCATCCTTCTCAACACAGTGACATCACACAAGAAAGTGCAGCTACAGCAAAGAATGTGTCTCCCATGTTTCACCTTTCCATGTTTACAATATAGTGCAAAATAGGTGTCTGATGTTTGAGGGGGGAAAGGTTCATTGAATTCCTTCAACACCGCTGCTATAGGTTCATTTTGTTTCTAAGATGGACAAAATAGTCACTTTGCTGCTATATTGAAGTCATTAGAATCATCTGTCTTTTATTGTAAATGTATGAAGGTACTTTGCTCCACATTGGGGTTTGCTTGCATTTATCTGTCATTTAGGAAAGCGATAAAGGTATATAATAATATGGTGCATACTGTTCTGTATCTCTTACCAAAATCTTTCTCCTTATTATTAATTAACATGTATCAGATCTAAGCTCATATATACCTATTTGGCTAACATATTCAAATTAAAGTTACCAAACCTAAACTTATGGTTTATGCAGATGCTAGTGGTCAGGAAAAAATATAAATAAATTTGACACGCTTTAATGCACACACCACGTAGATCTTGACGCATTCTACTAAGTAATACAAATGGAAAGGTACGATAGTCACTTGTAACATATTCATAAATTGTTATGGTTCTATCGTAACTCACTAAATGTAATTAAATGACACAATTAAGCTTACAGTAGTTGGACCACAATGCTCTGATTAGTCTCCCTGTAAGTACATGCTATCACTATGGAGACCTGGAGCTTTCAGCAGCTACTAAATGGTGCACTGTTTGATTATATCGCGTGTCATGTTTATGCAGATCAATCATGTCAGCTATCATTAAAAAGAAATATATACTCTAGGTTTTAAAAACAAAATGTTTATTCCGCAAAAAAATTTATGCAGTCAGTAATTAACCAAATATAGGCTAAATCCTCTTAATTTTATTGTTCTTTATCCTGAAACTAAGAATGAGAAAAGGGATGTTTTGCCACTTAAGCTTTTCTATTTCATAGAAATGCAAGAAAAAAAATCTACTGATTAATCTTAATGGTCCATTTTCTATTATATCTTGCAAAATAGAGCAAAAAATGTCATGTGACATCTCTGTGGGTTGACAATGTAAAATGTTTCATATACTTCTAATTAAATTATAACATCAGTTAAAAAAACGATAGGATAAATAAGAAATTGAATTTTAGTTAATGTACCTTTTGAAACCCCTTTACAACCCATATCATGCTTTCTACAGTGAGTATATATACGCACGCACGCACACACATACATATAAATAAATTATATGTATATAATTTAAATTATGAGCAGTACAAACTTGCAGACTGTTGATCACTTTGGTTTACATTTACTTTAATATACATTAATAGGAATTTTCTCACTGTGATTAAATGTTTATTTAATCTATTTTATGAGAAGTAAATAAAAAAGGAATAGATCAGTGTATATTTTTCTCCTGCCAAAAAGATTTTGAAAGGACTCTCGAACTAAATAGTCATTATAGTAAGGAATTCTGGTCAAGTGACCCCTTGACTGATGAGTGAGTCTATTACAAAATGAAGCACCAAAGCTAAGCAACATATAAGGTAGTTAACTGTTAGACAGTTGTGTCTTTTTTAATCAGACCACTATAAAAAAAATATGTTGGTTTCGATTTCTCAAGCAACAGAAATCATACCAAATCATAACTGAGCTTTCCATTTTGTGATTAGATGCAGCATAAAAGCCTGCAATCTATTATTGGTATAATCTCACCTAGAGTTTTGGAGACAATGGGAGTTATTCAAGAAACTGTATTTGTGCCAATCGGAGCCCAGTTTGGTTCACTAAAGCACAGAAACCCCCATTTACAGTACTTCAATGGGAGTTGCGGGGCGAGAGTGCCCCAATCAGCACTGTTGCAGTTTAATGAATAATAATAAATAGCTCCAGAATGGAAACAAAAATTGTGCAATGAAGGAATACTAAAATGGTGCATGGTCTACATTATTATGAAAGACTAAAGGACCTTAACATCTGCATCTTGGGAGAAGGGAGAGGGGGGTTATGATTGAAACCTTTAAAAATATCAAGTGGACTGGTATATTTTAGAGAATGAAAAGTGCTAGATCTAGCAAGAGGTCATGCTCTGAAACTGGAGGGTGGCATGCTCAGAAAAATGTGAGGAAGTACTTCTTCACGTAAGGGCTGGTACATTAATGGTATAAACTCCCAGCAGAGGTGGTAACTGCTTAAACAAAAAGAGGGAATGATTGGAAGAGACATATGACTATCCTAAATATGAAAGAAAGCCAAGGATCAAATAGGCACACAGATACCCAGCAAGCTCTAAGAAACCCCCAACATTATCACATAATATATACATGTATATACTGTAAGTGTCAATTGGAGTGCTACTGGGTTGTAGCTAAATGTATACAACAAAAAACAGAGAAGCTCAAAGCTACATCCAATATGATAAAAATACACAGTGAAATACCAATATATCTCTTGAAAAAGGGTCATTTAGTTAAACCCTTTGGCCAAAGCATTTTAAGCCTGCAAGCCACATCAAGCCATGACCAAATTTGCAGGTCCTAACACTGATTAAAATTCTTATGTACTTAGAGGAAGAAAGATCGCATTAGATCTGTCCCAACCAGCTGCATGAAAAAGACCTGCTTACTATTATCTATATGGGGGTGGATGTCCAGGGACCATCCTGAGGTTGGGGACCTGTATTATACTGTGCTGAAGCAGATGAAGTTTGTGTGCTGTGTATGTTCTTCTGCTAGAAATTGCCTTCATCTTCCTGGAGCCTGCAGCAGATGGAGGCGCTGTACCAACAGAGATAAAGACCAGTAATGTATCCCAGTAGCCTGTCCAGACGTCCCCACTACCATCGGCGGACCACTCAGCAGCCTGTGAGCCAACAGATAGCCAGCACTGAACACCATGTAATGGCAGAATCTCCCAGAGAGTGGGAGAAACAGCGTTACATTTGGAGGCGCTGCTGAAATTATCAGGACAGACTTTCAGCAAAGCAGCATGATATGAGGTATGCTTCCAAAAGGAATACTGCAGGGGAAAGTGAGGCTAGGTGTAGCTCTAAGGGAGTTGCAGCCTATGCTAACCTAAAGGACGAACTGTGTTGAAGCTAATGCTGGTTCTGAGTTACCCTGAGGGCTGATAGGTGTAGGACGCTTGGAAGGGGTGTTTTGGCTGGCAGTGTCTGCAATGTCAGTGCCATAGCAGGCTGGAGCAAAGTATTGCTAGGTAGTGTCTGAGGAGGGGTGCCTGATCTGCAGGCGCCATGAACCTAGCCTGGAGTATATGTACACTCAGAGAGGACCGCTAAACCATGTGTTGTTGTGGCGCAAGAAGAGCAGGTTCCCATAGGAATCGTAGAGACCACGCGGTCTTGTACTTTATTGCACTCAAAATACTGGTTCCCTCACAAGGGAATGCACCTCGTGAATATTGCTACACAAGATGAGGGTTCCCGACGAAACTGGAGGCCGCGTGTGCAGTTTGTAAAAGAATTGCATGCTTGGTCGTTGCACAGTTCTGCAAGGGCTCAGCGCAAAAGCTGGAGCCGCGCCCACCTGCTATGAGTGGTCTGGCGCGCAGACAGTCACGCCCTACTAGTTTGCCCCTACTCTAAACTCCACCAGAAGGATGGGGCACCGTATCAACCAATCCAAAGAGACTGTCTCTACTGGGGGAGGAGCCAGATGTGGGCTGCCATACCCTCAGGTCTTTGGAGCCAGCAAAGAGCAAGGAGCTACACTACCAGTACTATTGCCTTTGCTTACTCAGCCATGTCTGATTATGGCCAGCTGTACCTTCTCCCACTACCGGTTGCCAGGAGGCTTCCTAGTGGTGGAGGTTGACGGAAAGCACTACCTAAAGTGTATCTGCCCCAGATATTACTTCCAAGGCGGGGATGTCAGCCTGACCACTACGTGACCGTGGTGCGGGGCCTTCTTCCTGAAGCTGGCGCTGATGCGGCCTACGACCTTCGCGGACAGAGATGCAGCCGACACGCAGCTAAGAGAGACTGAGATGATTACTACTACGATGGCGTAGGTTCCAGTGGGATAACAAAGAGTAAATGCTGCACACCACAATATGATAAAGAGTGATACAATTACCGGTGCTCCCATCAATGTACGATCGGCTGCATCCAATCCACGGCATACAAAAAGGAATGAAGATGGGGCACACGGATTTCCAAAATAAAGAGATTTATTAAAGCATACACACCGTTTCGACCCTAAGGTCTTTGTGAAGTGCAAAAAGTTGCTTAATGAACAGAACACCAATGAATCTTTAAATAACACCCATAATTACCCACAGTGCTTCCTGTTCTAATTGTTCCGCTTAAACACACGTGGAACTGCCTACTCATCATCCATTGACATAATTAAGGCTCCACCTCCCTTCCCTTCATAATAATACATGCAGCAATAAAAGTCATATCATCAATGAGTCACCTAACCCTAATACTCCGTCATTTTAGCTTCTGGCAAGCATTGCATATTATTAACAGTGTTCACTTTGCAAATTCTATCCTACTAAATTTTTTGATAACGTACTATTTAATTGCAGATATATAGATGATTTGTTTTTTCTTTGGAACAGTACCTTAGATGAATTGATAAGATTCTTTGATTATCTTGAAGGATTAGATACTACCATATGCTTCACTAATAGCTGGAGTGACCATTGATAATGGGGTTTTACACACTGATTTATACAAAAAACCCACTGACAGGAACTCCACTCTACACGGTACTAGCTTTCACCCCAAATGTCTTAAACACATGTTACCATTCTCCCCAAAAATCAGAGCTACTCGTATCATAGATAGAGATTATAAATGAAAAGAAACTCTATTGGATATTGAAGAGAGGTGTCAGGAATCGGCGTTCTCCGCGCTCCCCACACAGAGCACTCTCTCCCCTCAGGGAGTCCCTGGACACACAAAACAATCCTGCCTTACCGACCTCCGCGGCTCCCCGCCCCTGCCGCCGTCGCGGGATCACTCCTCTCGGCGATTCCTCTGCTCAGGGCCAGGCGCGCCCACGCCCTCCCGCGCGCACACCTGCACCATCCACTGGCTCGGTCCACGCGCATACACGCGTTATGGAGCACGCTCATTCTGCACACTCTTCTTTCCGTCCCCCGGACCTCAGGCTCCACCCCCGCACACCACACGGGCATACTCAGGTTACCAACAAGACTCACCTAGCCTGTTATAGTGCATTAAAGGTATATTAAAACAACAAATCAATAAGGTAATTATTGTGCGTACATCAATAAAAATCAATCAAGCATTTTGGGGTAAGTTATCCATCCACCAGCAATGCGACCCGGATCAGATGTCATCAGCAGGGACCATGCACCACACTGTGGACCGGATCAGTTGTCATCTACTGGGACTGGAGCTGGTGAGTAAGTCCCAGATTTCGAATGGGTAAGTAGGGAGTCCTTTAAATGTCCCCGGTGAAGGTGAGCAGTGTCCAGCCACTTGCAGCTCACTAGGGAACGGCCGTGTCCCGCGGTCCTTGTGACGGCTGGTCTCTCTCCTTCTATCCACCGCACCAACACTTCCGGGTAGTGACGTCACTACAACTCGCATCGCGTCACGTCACAGTTCTTCTCCGGTGGCCGGATCCGTATAAAACGGGGCAGAGAGTCCAATAGCACACTTTCCAACGCATTTCGAAACCGTAAAGGTTTCTTCATCAGGGTATAAAGAATGGTAAACTAACTGGCATTAAAATACCCCACGCTAGCAGCCGATTGGTCCGTCACATGGACGTCCTGTCCAATGGGATGGCGACAAGGGGGGGAGTGAATCCTTACAGAAAAAAACATATCAACAACAACTTTATTCATAGACAACACACAATAGTATAGAAAGTGATTCTAAAACAAAAGAAAAAAGTATGAATGCATCATAATATATCAAACGATTACAATCTAAAAATATATATATACACTAGCAATCTTGAACAAATGGAGTATGGACATCAATTGGAAATAAAAAACTTTTTAAAGAAGAAGTATGAACTAAAAATGAACTAAAAAATGAACCTTGGCAAAGGGACATGGTTTAAAGGAGCCTTCATATAAAATCCCAAAGTGTTAAAAATTATTTCACATATCAAATATATATATATAGATAATTTATAATATTATTACATCTATATATTTATAAATACATTAAAAGGATATTATTTAAAAAAATATATATATAAATATATACTCTATAAAAGATCAACGGAATGGAATAAAATAGACCAATATAAATATTAAATACTCAATAAACGGACCAAATATCAATATCCTCATTTAAACCCCCTGGATGTAGTGTGTTCAATTTATGTATCCAGAAGGTTTCTTGTTTTGATAGTTCTTTAACTCTATCCCCTCCCCTTCTATTCCTCTGTATATGCTTAATACTTTTAAACAGAATAGAGGAGGGGTCCCTATTGTGGTGCAGTGCATAACGTTTGGATAGGCTATGTTGCATATATCCTATTCTTATATTTCGCAAGTGTTCTTGAATCCTTACTTTTTTTTTTTTTCAACTTCAAGATTTTTATTGGGTTTCACAACAGGTACATTATGCCACATCCCATAATAAAACAATTTGAAACCCCCCGAGGTTTACCCTTTTCGCTCTCACAAACAAGGGTAAAATCACTCAGAAGCAGTAAGGGACTAACAACATGCACTCACAAGACTAGACAAACCTGACTCACCTGACCAAAGACTGGACAACAGAGGGAAAAAACAACAAGGAGGGAGAAGGAGGGGGGGTAGGGGGGGGAGGGAATGGACTGCCACCGTGTTCTTCGGTAGTGGAAGGTCTGCTTTCGGTCCGTGCTGCGCCCTTCTTTGAGACACCTGACGACTCCTCCTCTTGGTTCTGGTTTTAATAGTCGAGGGGATCCTACCTGTTACGTGCCTATGTTATAGTATGTTCCGCTCCGTCACCAGAGAACGCACTTGTACTTATTATTGCAAAATTGTGCTGGCATCTACCCTGGGATGTCGGATTGGGTAAGCCATGGCTCCCACACTTTTAAGAAATTTCGGCCAGAGTCGTTGACCCAGCTAGTCAACTGTTCCATCTGGCAAACTTGCCATAATCTGTTTCGGATTTTGGGGATGACTGGTGGATCTTGCTGTATCCACACTGCTGCGATCTCGCACCTAGTGGCTGTGGCCATATGTGCCACCAATTTGTGTGCCGATTTTGGCAGCCCCCGGGCCCGCCTGCCCAGTAAGAACAGCCACGGGTCCAGGGGAACCTCTAAATCGAGGATACTTTGTGCCCAAGCTCTAATGCTCTCCCAAATCGGGAGTACCTTCGGGCAGGACCACAGCATGTGGACTAGGTCTGCTGATTCCCCGCACTGTTTTGGGTAGAGCGGGGAATACCCGCCGACGAATTTAGACAGACGTAATGGGGTGTGATACCAGCGCATCATGACTTTATATGCGTTCTCTTTTAACGTTGAGCAGATGGAGCTTTTGGCCGCCGCCTGTAAGATCCACTCCCAGTCTTTGTCCTCTAAAGTCTCCCCTAGATCTGTCTCCCATCTAGTCATGTAGTTCAGTTTGTCAGCGTCTGGTCTAACTGGACAGATCACTTCCTGGTATAATCTAGAGGTAAGTCCCCGTGTGTCCGTTGCTCTGGAACACAGCTGCTCAAAATTGGTCCTAGCTGGTCTAATTGGAAATTTGTTATAGAATGCTCTTATCTGAAGGTAGCGGAATAATTCAGTGTTTGGAAGGCCTTTTTCTGATTTGACGTGTTCGAATGTTTTAATATACTGAGGCCCCTTCAGATTCATTAACCGCTTATATCCCGACTGTATCCAAATTTTAAAGTGCCGCTCTCCGGCCATCCCCGGGGCGAAATCTGGGTTATCGAAGAGCGGGGTCATTAAGGAGTGTTTCGTCGTTAACTTATGTTTGAATTTGGAACTCCTCCACACCGCCAGAGAGTTCACCATGGTCCGTAACAACATCCCCGCTGTGTTATCGCATCGTTTTGGCAGCCAAATTAAGTTTTGCAACTCAACTGGAGCACAGCAGGTTTTCTCCAGCGCCACCCACCTCCGCAGGGTCGGGTCAAGGTGCCACTGGACAATCTGACCCAATCTTGCTGCTTTGTAATATGCCAACAAGCAAGGTACCGCCAGTCCCCCTCTACTCGTGGGTCTAGTCAGTATGCTCTTAGCAATTCGTGGACTCTTCTTGTGCCAAATGAATTTCATGATCTTTGACTGTAAGGCGAGGATGTCTGCCCGCACCAATGGTATTGGTAGGGCCTGGAACAGGTAAAGCACCCTTGGCAGGAGATTCATCTTAATGCTATGAATTCGTCCAAACCAAGAAATTCCAAACCCCGCCCACACTCGCAGATCCTCTCTTAGAGCTTGGAATAATTTGGGGTAGTTTGCTTTGTATAATGAGTCGTATGTCTTAGTAATTTGGATACCTAGGTATTTGATAGAGGAGGCCTGCCATTTAAAATTGAAATTTAGTTCGATTAGTTTCTCCATTGGACGTGGGAGACTAATATTTAGGGCTTCAGATTTTGTCTGGTTAATTTTGAACCCGGAGATGAGGCTGAACGCACCCAGAATCTCAAAGACATTGGGCAGGGAAGTGAGCGGCCTTGATAGGGTCAGGATCACATCATCAGCGTATAATGTCACTTTATGGGATTGGTCCCCTACGTCTATCCCTGTTATATCTGGGCTTAGGCGAATATGAGCCGCCAGGGGTTCTATACATAATGCAAACAGCAGAGGGGACAGGGGGCACCCCTGTCGCGTCCCGCTACAGATGTTAAATTGCTCCGATGGGAAGCCCTGGTGGCGCACCCTAGCTGTGGGGCCTTTATACAGGGCTAAGATGGCTTCTAGGAGGCGTCCCTCGAAACCGAATGCTCCTAGTACTGCCCTCAGATAGGACCAATCGATCCTATCGAAGGCCTTCTCAGCATCCAGACTCAACAGCATAGACGGGATATTCTTTTTATTGGCCAGATCGATCAAATCTATGATCCGTCTTGTGTTGTCTGCCGCCTGCCTTCCTCCAATAAATCCCACCTGATCCGGGTGGATTAGCCCTGGCAGGACAATGCCCACCCTGTTAGCTAGTAGTTTAGAAAATATTTTCACATCGGAATTAATCAGGGATATGGGCCGATAGCTCTTACAGTCTACCGGGTCCTTACCTGGCTTGTGGATCAGGGAGATTGAGGCCTGGAGCATCTGGGATGGAAAGGAGCCTCCTGCTAGAATTTCGTTAAATAATTTTAGAAGCTGTGGCGCTAGTATTTTAAGAAATTTTTTGTAATATAAATTTGAAAAACGATCTGGTCCCGGAGCTTTGGCTGGTTTAAGGGCCTTTATAACCTCTGATAATTCTTCGAATGTAAAGTCGACCTGTAATGCCTCCCCTTCTGCCCTGCTCAATTTGGGAAGGCGTGCCTCTTTTAGGAACTTCTGGGTTTTTTCTCCTATTTTCTGTGTGTGGCTGACCTTATCTCCGTCATAGAGAACTTCATAGAAATTTTTAAATTCCGCGACAACTCTTCTAGGGTCGGAGGAAAGGTCCCCCCCCTTGGTGCGGATTGAGGAGATACTATAATTAGGGAGTTTGTTACGTAATTTATTGGCAAGTAAGGTATCTGGCTTGTTGGCTTTGTCGTAAAACTTACGCTTGGACCACGCCAACTCCCTCTCGGCTCTGGAGTTTAGCAACAAATTGAGTCTAGTTTTAGTGTCAGAGAGTTCCTTTAGGGTAGCGCCCTGTTTATTGAGACTATGAAGTGCGGAAAGGTGTGCTAGTCTCTCTCGCAAATCTTTTATCTGGGACTCCTTAGCTCTTTTGGTTTGTGCTGCTAAATTCATTAGAAGTCCCCTCATGGTCGCCTTATGGGCCTCCCAAAGAGTAGAGTGGGAAGATACGCTCCCTGTATTGATTTCGAAATATTCCTTAATTTTATCTCCTATCGCCCGCTCCGATGTTGGATTTTTTAACAGCAGCTCGTTTAATTTCCAGTTCGCCCCCGGTCTGTCCAGCAGCCGCAGAGCACATCGCAGCTCAATTGGTGCGTGGTCCGACCATGAAATATCATGGATCCCAGAATGGGAGACCATGGAGACCGCTTTGTTAGAGACCAGGAAGTAATCTATCCTACTGTATCTGTTATGGGGGTGTGAGTAGAAAGTGTATGCTCTTTCCGAGGGGTGATGTTCCCTCCAAATGTCAGTTAACTGGCAATCACGGAGCCCTTGATGTATAGTTAGTACGTCTTGTTTCTGTGGTAAGTTAGTCCCCGTGCATCTGTCCAAGTCTGGGTCTAGGGTGCGGTTCATGTCTCCTGCCAGGAATATACAACCTATTGCCACCTTGTGCAGTTTATCAAAAAATGATGTGAAGAATTGCGGTGTCTGTTCGCAGGGGGCATAGATTGAGCTTAAAGTGACCTCTTGGTTGTTAATTGTGCCCGTGACGATAACATAGCGTCCATCCAAATCTTTATATGATTTAACTACCTGGAAGGGCACTCTGCGGTGGATTAGTATTGCCACTCCTCTTTTCTTAACTTTCGCAGAGGACATAAACACTGTCCTATAGTGCCTGTCCAGGTAGTTGGGGTGATTCGACTTGGAGAAGTGTGTCTCCTGAACAAACACTATATCCGCTTTTTTGCGAACATAGTCCCTGAAGGCAATTCTGCGCTTTATTGGGTTGTTGAATCCCTTGACATTATGGGAAATAAAGATCAAATCGTTACTCATCCTTGACTTGAACTGAACCTGCAGCAGGGGGCGGTGGAGGTGTGTGTTTCGCCAGGAACCGAGACTGAGGAAGAGCCGTCTCCGACCTGTAGCACTCACGATGATCTTTGGATGGTGGGTCCTGTGGGTTGGAGGGAAACAATAGGGAAACATGGGGAATGACACACATAGAACAAAAAA
Source organism: Ascaphus truei (assembly GCF_040206685.1). Classification (NCBI taxonomy): domain Eukaryota; kingdom Metazoa; phylum Chordata; class Amphibia; order Anura; family Ascaphidae; genus Ascaphus; species Ascaphus truei. Next base: position 304,001,403 of record NC_134486.1, on the reverse strand, counting down.
CAATTAGTGTCCTCCGAGCTGTGGCCCTGCCAACTTGGCTCAGATTCCATTGCCTTTGGGGGCTGGGCACCGGCCACTGGGCCCTCTCCGATGTTATCTCACTTCGTGAACCCCCTCCCTCCCAAAGGACTTCGCTGGGATAACCCCTTCCCAGCCCCTGGCCCATGCGGACCGCAGAGCAGGCTGAGATCCCTCAGCTCCCGCCCCGCTCCTAAACCAAAAACTTGCACAATACCTATATAACTTATAACTCCTGGGTTTATCGCTAACCCCAGTATTAAGTGCTACCTCTTGCGTCCTTGCCCTTTATTTCCCTAACTGGACGGGTGGCCTCCTTATCTTCCACCTCTCTTAGAGACGCTCTTTGGTGTACTATCTCTCCCTTCTAGTTTCTCTTCGGACTCCCTTCCCTGACGAGCTCTCTTCTGACCTTTTCCATTTCCCTGTGTCTCATTCCCCTCTAATCCTTTTCATAACCTACCCCGGCCTCATTTACTTGCTATTGCCCTCTAAATACTTCCTCTCCCTTCTTCCCTGTGGTAAAACCACTTGTTCTTACCTTCCTCCCTCCCGTCCCTCCTCCCTACTGCTACTCCACTTGCTTCTTCCATCTGTCTCCTTCCTATTTCCATCACTTCCCTTATGCCTTCCTCTTGCCCCACCCCGTTTACTCCCTTACCTCTTCCACCCTCTCTGCCTCCCCCAGGCTATATCTGCCTTCTTATATGCTGCACCTACTTTACCCTTATTCTATCCTGCCTTCCGCCACTGATCTTAACTTCCCTCTCTTATAGCCCTGTGTGGAACTCCTTCCCCCCCCCTCTTAGGCCTTCCACCCCTGGGTACCCTCCCGGGGTATGTCCACTAGGCCTTCTTCGCTCCGGCGGTGTGTCGCTTGCGGCTGCTGCTGCCCCTGCAGTTGCGGCGCTTGGGACCGGCGAAAATTGAAATTCCCGCCAGGCCGGGTCGCCCGCGTGACGCTCGTCGCCGCCTCCTGACGTCCTTAGGGTCTTTCTGCCTCCTCCAAGATGGCCGCCCGCGCACTTCCTCTACTGGCACCCGGACATCCGGCCGCCGCCATTTTGGGAGCGTCGTTCGTCCTGGACGGCTGTGTTCGCGCTCTCCTCCAGGTTGATGGTGGTTTCCTGCTCCTGCGTTCCAAGCTGGGTTTTTCTCTCGCCTCGTGGGTGCCTCCATCTTTGGACCTCCTGTTTCCCTCGTCCAGGTGAGTACAGCGTCTTTTACAGGTGGGAAAACGAGGATTTTTGCCCCTCCAGCGGGAACCTTAAATCAAGCTCGATCTTGCTGTAATGTAAGCGGGCTTAAGTCCGTAGCGGTATAACAGGGAACTTAAAACTGATAACTGGGAAACTTAATACCCAAACACTGAGGATTATTTAGAGAGACTTTGCCTTGTTGCACCTCATCTTTTATTCCGTGGAGACCGGGGCGATTGTCCCGCTGTTGCCCAGCTGGGGCCCGGGATCTCCTCCTCTTCCACCGGCGCTGGCGGGGTCCCCTTGAGGCCTAATTTCTGGAGGAACGCCTCTCCCTCCCCAATCTCCTTCATGTGAAAGGCCCGTCCATTTTTGCTGACGGTCAATCCAAAAGGGAAAGTCCAACGGTATCGGACGTTGTTGTCCCTCAGCACATTTGTGATTGGGAGCAGGGCCCTGCGTCGCAGCAGGGTTAGGGGGGATAAGTCCTGGAAGATGAGCAATTTTGCTCCTTCGAATTCTATTGTAGGGGTAGCGCGGGTCTTTTGGAGGATGGCCTCCCTGGTCTTGTAGAAGTGCAGCCGCGCTATGATATCCCGCGGTTGATCTGACTGCGTCGGCCTCGTTCTCAGGGCTCTATGGCAGCGATCCATCTCCAGTCTTTCCCTGGGGGTATCCGGCAGCAATTCCCCCATCCATCTCAGGACGAATTCCTCGCAATCCCCCGCTTCTTCAGGGACCCCCCGTATCCTTATATTATTGCGACGCTCCCGATTTTCTGCGTCTTCCTGCTTCTCTTTCAGGTCATTAATTTGGATCTACATCACTGTTGTTTTTTTTGCATTGCGTTTGGTTGCGGTGGTAACAATGTCCAGTTGGGTCTCAACTCGACCTGTGCGCTCTCCCAGGATACTGATTTCCCTCCCCTGCTCTTTAATTTCTGCTTGCAAGAGGGTTTTGAGGTCGGTATATAAACGATTGAAATCGCCAAGCCTAACTGGCCTGTCTTCAGCGTTCTCGCCGTCCTCCTTCTCTCCCTCCCGTTCCGAATCAGAGCCCTGATTTGAATTCGGCGCCATTATGGCCTCCGCCGCGCTGCTCCTTGTGCTGTTAAAATATAGCGGGAGCCCCTTTGATTTCGGCGTTTTGGCTGCCCGTTTTGACATCCTGGTAGTTTAGTAGAGTTATAGTAGTTAAATTCTAGCAGTTCAGTATGGAGTAAAGGTATTTTATTTCTTTATATTATGAGCGGGGCATGGAGCACTGGAATCATGCATCCATACTCTCTGCCATCGCGCATGCGCCTCTTGAATCCTTACTTTTAATGGACGCTTCGTGCGTCCCACATATTGCAAGGAGCACGGACATTCTATTACATACACTATATGGTCTGAGTTACATAAGATAAAATCAGTAATCTCGTATTTTTCTCCAGTGGAATTACATATAAATGATTTCCTGACATAATGCATGTGTTTACACACCGAGCACTTTCCACACTCCCTACTTACCCATTCGAAATCTGGGACTTACTCACCAGCTACAGTCCCAGTAGATGACAACTGATCCGGTCCACAGTGTGGTGCATGGTCCCTGCTGATGACATCTGATCCGGGTCGCATTGCTGGTGGATGGGTAACTTACCCCAAAATGCTTGATTGATTTTTATTGATGTACGCACAATAATTACCTTATTGATTTGTTGTTTTAATATACCTTTAATGCACTATGAGCGTTGTGCGCTGTGTTTTATGTGTATTTGTCTGACGTTCTAGGGGGTGCCCTGAGCCATCCCCGGTACCACAGCTGCAGACGCTCCAATCTGATTAATAGGTCACGTAATATATCTTTATTATCACTGTATTATCACTTCACGTGTGTGGTATTGTTTAATAGTTGCGCACTTCCTTTTCACCCTGGCCTGTTATGCCTGCACCAATCTGCAGTGTCTCCCTGTAGCTCTTCCTGTCCCGCCTCCGTTCCTAATTGGACCTTCCTGCTTTATCTAGCTCCTCTCTGCTCTCAGTCTTTGCTCGACATAGTCTCTGTATGGAAGTACTTCTGGATTCTCTCAGTGTTTTCACAGGTTCTGATGCGGCTTGTATGACTACTCCCTCTGGCTCTCGATCTCGGCACTCCTTGGACAACGGTCACTCTGGTAACCCCTTGAACACGGCTTGGACTACGACCTATCTCCGTTCTCCACTCCCTGACCTCGGCAAGGCATTCTTCACTCTACCTCTACAACCGGTACCGGCAAGTATTGTCTACCTTACTACACCTGGCCTGGCAACACTTCATACCACACTCTGGACACGCTCCCTTTGCTGCGGGTACATGTATTACCACTTCCCCCTTCAGCTCAGGGGACGGGTCTGGTCTGCGGGCAGCACCGGCGTAACATTATGTCGAGCCCACAAGACGCAGACCAGACCGAACTTCAACAGTTTCTCTCCAATCTGCTTCAGCAAAACCAGGCCATGGCGGATCAAATTGGGGCACTTACACGCCAGGTCGCAGTACTCTCAGACCGAGTACCGACCGCGACCTCGCCAGATGTAAGCCCCCACTCTGCAAGCGCAGTTAGCAGGTCCGATGTAAGGATTCCCCCCCAAGCCTTATGCAGGTCAACCGCAAGAATGTAGGGGTTTCCTAAACCAGTGTGAGTTGCAGTTTGAAATGGCCCCTATCACTACAATACTGGTCGCAAGAAGTTAGCCTACATTTATAACCTCCTCACTGGCAGCGCCCTAGCTTGGGCTTCCCCGGTTTGGGAGCGACGTTCTGACCTTATCCAAGATTACCCAGCATTTAAAGCCACGTTCCAACAAGTATTCGATTCCCCCGCTCGTCGGGAGATGGCATCTGTTTCTCTTCTCCAGATCACTCAGGGACGGCGAATGGTGACACAGTATGCTGTGGAATTCCGGACTCTAGCAGCCGAGATTAACTGGGGACAAGAGGCTCTCATCTCCGTATTCTGGCAAGGCCTGGCAGATCCCATCAAGGATGAACTCTGTCACCAATCCAGGCCGGATCAATTGGAGGTCCTCATTGATTTGGCCGTCCGAGTGGATCAACGTATCCAGGTACGCCGCTCAGAGCGTCAGCGCACTCGCTTCCATAACTTTCAAGTTCCGTTCTCCAGTTCTCCCAGCAGCACACCTGCTCCCCCAAGTGCTATCACACCTCTTCATCCTGCACTGGAGTTGCCAGAGTCAATGCAATTGGGGGTACAACGCATCCGCACACCGATACGGCAGTTCCGCCACGCCGGGGGATTGTGTTTCTACTGCGGATCCATGGAGCATCTGGTTCGGGAGTGTCCACTGCGTCTGGGAAACGTGAACACCCAGTGAGTACAGAGGGGCTCTCTCTGGGTGTAATGTCTCCCCGTCCCCTTCATAAAGGTGAACTCCCTAAGAAACTTACATTTCCAGTCTCCCTTTCAGGCGATAAGTTCCAGACTTCTACCGCCGCTTTCATTGACTCAGGAGCTGGAGGAAACTTCGTGGAACTTGAATTCGCCAGGTTAAACCGCATACCGCTCGTGATGAAGAAGGTTCCCATCGCACTCGTCGGTATCGATGGACGCCCTCTTACCCCAGCCCACATCTCCTTAGAGACGGACCCCTTGCTTCTGTCCTCACATCTGCACAAGGAGATCTTAGTTCTCGATGCCATTCATGCTCCTGGGATACCCATCACCCTTGGTCTTCCTTGGCTACAGCTTAACAATCCTCTCATTGACTGGACTTCCTCTGCTCCCATCTCCTGGAGGCTGAGGTCAGGCGAGACTCATCAACTGCTGGCCAATACCTCTGTTCCCGAAGTTATTCTACCTTCTGTTTACCACCAATTCCGGGACGTTTTCAATAAGGTACAGTCAGACCTTTTGCCGCCACACAGGACTTACGATTGTCCGATCGATCTGGTTCCAGGTTACACCATACCCAAGTCCAAGACCTACCCCTTGTCATTACTAGAATCTCACGCTATGGATGAATATATCCAGGAGAATCTCAAGAAAGGCTTTATTTGTCACTCCAATTCCCCAGCAGGGGCTGGGTTTTTCTTCGTCAAGAAAAAGGAGGGGTCGTTGAGGCCTTGCATCGATTACAGGGGTTTGAACCACATAACTATTAAAAATCGTTACCCCCTTCCCCTTATTACCGAACTGTTCGATAAATTACAGGGGGCCAAGATTTTTCCAAGTTGGATCTACGTGGTGCCTATAACCTGGTGCGCATCAGGAAGGGGGATGAATGGAAAACGGCCTTCAACACGTGTAGTGGACACTTCGAGTATCTTGCAATGCCTTTCGGCTTATGTAATGCTCCCGCTGTCTTCCAGGATTTCATCAACGACGTCTTTCGTAAGGTACTCAATATTTTTGTTATAGTATACTTGGATGATATCCTGATTTTTTCCAAAGATCTCCAGTACCATATACGCCACACCTCCTACGTCCTTTCCCGTCTCCGTGAACACCATTTGTACGCCAAACTGGAGAAGTGCACCTTTCATCAGACCTCTACTCCATTCCTGGGGTACATCATTTCCGATGAGGGGTTTATGATGGACTCCGGTAAACTTCAAGCAGTCACTGAATGGCCAAGACCCAATTCTCTCAAGGCCATACAACGTTTTTTGGGGTTCGCTAATTACTATCGTAAGTTTATACGTAATTTTTCTACCATTGTGGCACCCCTCACTGCGCTCACCAAAAAAGGAGCTGATCCTTCTGCTTGGTCATCCGAGGCCATCTCCGCCTTCGAGAACTCAAGGAAGCTTTTATATCCGCACCTATTCTCCATCATCCCAACATTGAACTTCCCTTCCCTGGAGGTCGACGCTTCTGATTGCGGCGCTGGAGCCGTTCTTTCTCAGAGACCCACGCCTCAAGATAAGTTACATCCCTGTGCATATTTTTCCAAGAAATTCTCATCCGCCGAGAGGAACTATGACGTGGGTAACAGAACTTCTGGCCGTGAAGATGGCTTTTCAAGAGTGGAGACACCTGCTGGAGGGGTCGAAAGAGCCGTTTACTATTCTCACGGACCACAAGAACCTTCTTTACATAGAAAACGCTCTACGCCTTGGTCCACGACAGGCTCGTTGACCTCATTTTTTTTTCTCTATTCGATTTTCACCTTTCCTATATCCCCGGGACCAAGAACGTAAAGGCAGACGCACTCTCCCGAATACATTCTTCTGAAGAGAGACCAGAGGAACCTTTGGAGACTATCCTTCCACAAGAGAGGATTCTCCCCACGTCTTCTTTCAAGAATCTTGACAAGATTTTTTCTCCCAGAGACGCATTCCCAAGGACTTGGTCGTTCCCGACAACAAACTCTTCGTACCTTCCAAATTTGTTCCAGAGGTCCTGTCTTGAGGTCACTCCTCTAAATCTGCAGGTCATCCAGGTTTTAAGAAGACTACTGATCTCATTCGTCGGAATTTCTGGTGGCCAAGGATGTCAAACATACTGGACACCTAACAAGCTCCTATTAAACCCCCAAAATAACCACAACATATATATAAGTATATGAGTGTCACAGGGGAGTGCTACTGAGCATGGCAATATATATTTAAAACCAGAAACTAAAAGACCATTTTATTTAATAGATATTTATACATATATATTTAGGCACAGTACCGTGTATGAGTTTCACTGGATGTGCACTGAGCTCTGTCTATGTTTTATGGCCAAGGATGTCTCAAGATATTCTGGAGTTTTCCCGCGCCTGCCCCACGTGTGCTCAAAGCAAGACTCTCCGTCAAAAGCCTCAGGGTTTTCTGTTACCTCTTCCAGTTCCTGACCGCCCCTGGTCCCACATTTCGATGGACTTCATCGTGGAGTTGCCCAGGTCCAGAGGAATGAACACTATCTTGGTGGTCGTGGACAGGTTCTCGAAGATGTCCCATTTTATTCCACTTAAAGGATTACCCACCTCCCCCGCCCTTGCTGATATCTTTACGGAGCAGATTTTCCGGATTCATGGGATCCCTTTGTCCATTGTTTCTGACAGAGGTTCTCGGTTCGTATCCAAATTTTGGAGAGCTTTCACGAAGAGATTGGGCATCTCTTCTTCTTTCTCTTCCGCCTATCATCCTCAGTCCAATGGACAAACGGAGAGAATCAATCAATCCCTGGAGAAGTACCTGAGATGTTTCATATCCGATTTCCAGGATGATTGGGCTCAACTCCTCTCTTGGGCAGAGTATGCCGTCAATTCTGCCAAAAACGAGTCCACCCGGGAGTCGCCCTTCTTTATAAATTATGGGTTCCACCCTCCCTGATAAATAGGAATAGGTGATGGTGCGCAGCTAATAACTAGTAAAACACAACCAGTGAACAGTGCACAGTGAATAGAAACAATATTGTGGACCTTAGATGTGAAGGTATCACTAAAGATGGGTCTGCAGCCTTTCTTGGGGGTGGCTCGGCACCCCTGGAACTAGACAAAAAACAAAAGAACAGGGCGCACAACGCACATAGTGATGTATAGTTTAAAATGTGAATTTATATTCAAAGGTAAATAGTTCTGCGTACATCAAAGTAAATACAAGTATGCAGTGGGTTAATGGGTTTACCACACCAGTCGACGGCTGAAAGCGACACTCTTTACTTGATCTCAAGGAGTAGTGGGTCAGCAATCGTCTTGTCCGACAGATGGTCTCTCCACACGTGTGGATTCCAAGACTCTCTGTCTCAGGGTGGCAAGTGGGTCTGTCCTAAGGTAAACGTCCCGGAGCACAAAGCTCAAACCGGCGTGTAGCAGCCTCCGTCAGTGCCCGCACAGCTGAACAGCACTCGCATACCGCTTCTCCTTGTGGAGCGCCCGATGATGACGTCACGGATCGCCCATCCACTTCTAGGAGGCGCCTGCTGGAGTACACAGTGTACGGGACAGCGCAGGATACACGCAACAGCACAGGATGCGATGCACGCAAAGTGGAAACAGCAGCACTGGCTCTCACATAAAAAACAGGGGAACACATACTGATAGTGTTCTAAAAAGCACGGGGGTACAAAATATGAGCAATGACACCCTCCAACGCGTTTCGTAACACCAGGTTACTTCTTCAGGGAATGTATGCAGATAGGGGAGTGTACACATATATATACCCAGCATCCCCCAATTAGACATGCGGTGTCAAATTGCTGTACCATCAATTAAAGGTGCAGCGTATTGCTCTTTAAAATCTGCATAAAACAGTGTCTTAAAAATAACAGAACTCTTTATATCAAAATACAATCAAATACAATAAGTACAATACCAAAAAACATATAAAAAAAACATAACCTATGCATCGTTAAAACTAAACGCATGAGATTGGAATTTTGAAAAAGAGAAGCCAAAATTAGAGGCAAGCAAATACAGGGATATACATATAAGCAGCATATTCATATAGGAGGACTATAAGACTAATACAGGGACCAAATGTCTATATCCTCATTTAACCCCTTAGGGCTCAACGAGCTCATTTGGTAAATCCAAAATGTTTCTTGGTATGAGAGACTTTTTATCTTTTCACCTCCCCTCCTTGCTCTGGGGACCACTTTAATACCTTTGAACAGTAATTTAGAAGGATTTTTATTGTGGTATAGTGCAAAGTGACGGGAAAGACTATGCTTCTCATAACCAATTTTAATATTTCTAATGTGCTCCTGTATCCGAGTTTTTAAGCATCTTTTCGTGCGGCCTATGTATTTCAGGCCGCACTCACAGTTAGTCATATAAACCACATAGGTTGAATTACAATTTATAAAAGAATCGATGTCGAAACTCTCGCCAGTAGTAAATGATTTAAAAGTTTTTCTCTCTGGGTGTAGATGTTTACATATAGAACACTTCCCACATTGAAAGTTCCCTATTGGTTTATCATCGAGCCAAGTATTTGATATTGACTTCACGCGAGCAAAACCCACGTCACTGGGGGCTAATGAATTTTTTAAGTTTTTTGCCCTTCTATATATAAACTTGGGAACGTCTGCAATATGATCACTCAGTACTGGATCAGTACATAAAATAGCCCAATGTCGCTGTATAATTCTTTCAATTTTTTTGTTCATTGAATTGTAAGTGGTAATGAAAGGCACTTCTACCAAATTACTCTGATCATTAGTTTTTTCTTTGGTTTTTGGGACTAACATCAACTGCCTATCCATACATCGAACTACATCAAGATCTCTATTCAAACTCGCACTAGAGTAACCTCTTTCTAAGAACTTGTCAAAAAGCACTTTGGATTGTGTCTCAAAGTCTTGATCCCCACTGCAATTCCGTTTAATACGAATAAATTGGCCCTTGGGAATATTAGTAATCCACGATTTTTTGTGGTTACTGCTTGCCATTAATAAATTATTGGCATCAATTTCTTTGAAATAGACCTTGGTGGAAACATTCCCATTTTCCAATGCTGTTAATTGTAGATCTAAAAAGTTAATGCTAAGTGGGTTGGACACAAGCGTAAAAACCAAATTCCTATCGTTGGCATTCAGGTAAGAGAGGAAAGAGCAGATGGACAAATCATCCCCCTCCCATACACATAGGATATCGTCGATATAGCGACGCCAGATAATTATCTGTTGACTAAAAGGGTTATTATTCCAAATGCTCTGTTGCTCCCACTGACCCAAATACAGGTTTGCGAAACCGGGGGCAAATATCGTACCCATAGCAGTTCCGCAAACCTGTATAAAGAACTCTGTCAAAAACATAAAATAATTATGGGTCAGTATGAACTCAATAGATTTCAAAATAAATTCTGTATTGAGGTGATGTAGAGTCGTATCTGCCTCCAGAAAAAAATTGACTGCCTGCAGGCCCTTATCATGTGGAATATGGGTGTAGAGCGCCTGCACGTCACACGTGATCCATTTATATGTGCTTTTCCACTCAAAGTCCTGAAGACTGATGAGAGTCTAAACAATGTTTGTAAGGAATTCCCCTGTTTTGCTTACAAAAGGGGAGAGAACATTAAAGAGGTTCTCATAAAGGCAGATAATCCGATGCACTATAAAACACCACATTTCATAGCACAACCCAAAGCTGGCTGTTACAAATGTCACAATTGCAGTGTATGTAATAGCCTGATCATGGGGGATACATTTTAGCACCCTCGTAGTGGGAAAAAATATATGATTAAGGATCGCATTTTATGCACCACATGTAATATCATATATATGATCAAATGTCCCTGCGGACTATGTTATGTGGGGAAAAGCACAAGAATGTTAAAAACGCGTTTTATAGAGCACTAGCTGATATACCCGGCGTTGCCCGGGCGTGGAAGGGCAGGGGGCATGGAGTGGAAGGGCGGGGAGGGGCGTGGAAGGGTGGGGGGAGGGGCGTGGAAGGGCGGGGGGAGGGGCTTGGAAGGGCGGGGGGGCCAAGGGGCATGGAGGGCAAAGGTAAGGGGGGCAAAGGGCAGGGAGGGGCAGGGGGGCAAAGGGCAGGGAGGGGCGGGGGGCAAAGGGCAGGGAGGGGCGGGGGGGAAAAGGGCAGGGAGGGGCGTGGGGGCAAAGGGCAGGGAGGGGCAGGGGGGCAAAGGGCAGGGAGGGGCAGGGGGGCAAAGGGCAGGGAGGGGCGGGGGGGCATCACAGGCACCCACTGACACGGGGGCATCACAGCCACAGGCTGCACCCACTGACACAGGGAACTTCTCAGCCACAGGCTGCACCTTGTCCCACAGACAGAGCTGCACCCACTACCAGGCTAAGGACAGACCCCGTCACGTCCTGTACAAAGGCCGTGGCACTTACACACCCCCTGCACACAGGCCGCGGGTGGCACTGACCTGCCGGTAGCCGCTGTCCATGGGGTTGAAGTGGCTGCCCCCGGGCCGCAGGGAGAGCTGCAGGTGTGGGAACCCGTGCAGCCAGTACAGGAGGTGGGTCACAGTGCGGAGAGTGCGGGGAGCGGACACAGCGGCATCCCGGGGAGGAGAGCGCGGGGGAGCGCGGCGTGTGCACACAATTGAGAGCCGTGGGGGGTGTCCCGGGCGCTCGCTCCGCTCCCCGCTGACTGTAGCGGCGCCGGGGGGGGGGGTGAAAGCGCGGGAAACAGGGAGACACGGGGAGAGGAGGTGCGCGCATGGCATCCCGGGGAGGAGAGGGCGGGGGCGCGCGGCGCGTGCTTGAGAGCTGTGGGGGTGTCCCGGGCGCTCGCTGCGCTCCCCCGCTGACTGTAGCGGCGCCGGGGGGGGGGGGGTGAAAGCGCGGGAAACAGGGAGACACGGGAAGAGGAGGAGGTGCGCGCGGGTCATGATGACTTGGATGCTGATGTTCGGGGAGGAAGAGGCGGAGCCTCCGGGACCGGCGGGTAAGAGAGCGGGAGATGAGCCTCCGGGACCGGCGGGTAAGAGAGCGGGAGATGTGTGTGTGTGTGGTGTGTGTGGTGTGTGTGTGTGTGTGTGTGTGTGTGTGTGTGTGTGTGTGTGTGTGTGTGTGTGTGTGTGTGTGTGTGTGTGTGTGTCGTCACTCCGCCTCAGGCCAATGAGAGGTGCGGGGGCGGGCGGCCCAAGGGACCAATGAGATTTCCCCTAGGGACACAGGAGATGCACAGGCATACAGTGCTTTCACAAATATATAATAAGATAAGAGCAAAATGGGATTACATGCAGAGGACACTGTTCTCATAAAACATTGCGCAGATTTCAACCAACATGTAAAGATAGCAAGAGGGGGGAAAGAAAAGGATACCATACTGCTACGAGAGGCTTATTGGATGTATACATTGAATACAGTTCACCCATATGGGCTCTATGATTATTTATCCTTAAATAGTTTCATTGAAGAGAGATAATGCTTTTACTACTGTTTGCTCCTGTTCTCCATTTATGCTTAATATCTAGTCAATTACCTTTGGACAATTATACCTCCATTTTTAATTTTTATATTTACACTGATCACTATGGTTTTCATATCTGGGGTATTTTTCTGTTTTATTGTTGTGCTTACACATTTCTCCCCCCTCTTTTTCATGCATGAACCTCGAACAAATAGTCACCATCACATCCCTATTGCAAGCTTATCTGGACATGGCATTAGTTACAAGCTACGCTCAACCCGCCATTAAGGGGTTAAACATGAGGAGGAGCAACCATCTTATGATAACATCGGAGCAACAACAAGCAAGAGAGGCACTCAATGGCTGTTTGCCAGTTGCTAAGCGACAAGGAGGAGTTGGATTCGCCGATTGATGATGTCATCGGAGCGACATTACCCAGGAGGCAAGATCACGGACGGTGATTTCGTTGCCGAGGGTTACAGGATACAAGGAGGAGGAGCCATCGACTGATGATGTCAACGGAGCGATGATAGCATAGATGCTAGCCGGATGAAGTTTTTGTGGTCAATATGAATATACGGGAACACTGTTAATAATATGCAATGCTTGCCAGAAGCTAAAATGACGGAGTATTAGGGTTATGTGACTCATTGATGATATGACTTTTATTGCTGCATGTATTATTATGAAGGGAAGGGAGGTGGAGCCTTAATTATGTCAAGGGATGCATTTACTTGGTGATGAGGTATCCAGGACCTCTCTTCAGGTCCAACCCCTTTCTAGTGGACCAAGTACTGGACTGATCCCCTTGATCTTCTAGAGTCAATAATGGACTGTATCTCGTACTCCTCTTGGCCTTATACGATCACCGGCTTAGGAGTAGAAGAAGTGTTGGGAAATTGAGAACTTTGAAACACAGGCTTAAGAAGAGAAACATGAAAGACTGAAGGTATTTTCATAGGAGGCAGTTGTAACCAGTACGCGACCGGATTGATTTGCTCCAAAATGGAAAGAGGGCCAAGGAACCTGGAGCCAGTTTGAGGGCTGGTGTCTTAAGCCTGATATTTTTTTAAGAGAGCCACACCGTCTCCTGGTTTGAAGTTGGGCACCTTGCGCTGATGACGGTCCGCTTGAACTTTTTGTCTGTGAGTTGCCTCCACAAGAGTTCTCTGAATCCTTTCCCAAGATTCTTGTAAAATAATTGATTCTGTTGTCCACTTCTGGGACCCCGGAGGGAGAAGAAGAAATGGGAACCCGTGCCAGGTGAAATCCATAAATGCTAAAGAATGGTGATTCCTGTGTAGATTAGTTTCTTAAAGAATTGTGAGCAAACTCTGCCCATGGGAGAAGATCCACCCAGTCATCTTGGGCGTCAGAAATTAAGCACCGTAAATATTGTTCCAAAGATTGGTTAGTTCTTTCAGTCTGTCCGTTGGTTTGGGGATGATACCCTGAAGAAAAATGAAGCGCAATGTCCATTCTTTGGGCGAATGCACGCCAAAATTTAGAGACAAATTGAGGACCATGGTCGGATAATATGGTCAGAGGTACCAATTTCTTTGACAAAGATATCTGCAAAGGAAGTGGAATTGGGTAGGCCCTTGAGAGGGATGAAGTGAGATTGTTTAGAAAATCTTTCGACGACGACCAAACAAGTATTAATTCCTTTGGAAATAGGAAGCTCGACAATAAAATCCATAGAGAGATGACTCCAGGGACGTTCAGGAACTGGCAATCGGCGTAGGAGACCCGGTGGTTTATTGCGTGTAGCTTTAACCTGAGCGCAGATAGAGCAGGACTTAACAAACTCCTCAATTTCTTTAAGCATAGTATGCCACCAGAAGGTTCGTCTGATGAGGTCAGAAGTTCTTCTGAAACCAGGGTGATCGGCAGACTTAGATGAATGACCCCAGTGTAGAATCTTTTTACGAAATTGAGGAACAGCATAGACAACCATCCGGCACCTCGAGACCATCGGAAATGTTTGAGTAGCCAAAATGTCATCCAGGACATCAAAAGAATTGGCAGAAATAATGTATTTGGAAGGGAGGATAGTCTCCGATAAATCTTCAGACTTGTCTTCAACCACGAACTGGTGGGACAGTGCATCAGCTTTCAGGTTTTTTGACCCGGGAATATAAGAAATCAGATAATTGAATATGGAGAAGAGAGACCAACGGGCCTGACGAGCTCCAAGACGACGGACGGTTTCAATGTACAGCAAATTTTTATGATTTGTGAGAACTGAAATGGGATATTCAGTACCTTTGAAGAGGTAACACGGAGGTTAGGGAGTGATCACAAAACCACACCAATTGAAAAAAGTAATAAGTGAATATTTATGGTAATCAAAAATGTGGGTGCAAACTTTGAACTGAAAAGTGAATCAGAAAAAGGGGGGGGGAAGGAGAGCACAAAATGAATGTGCCTCCTAAAAGAATTCACTATACTGCACTCCTACATTGTATAAAATGTAACTTTTAACTTTTAATGCATTTCCTTAAAACATATGTTACCATATATATGGTAACATATGTTTTAAGGAAATCCTTTGAAGAGGTGTCTCCACTCTTGTAGTGCGAGTTTCATAGCGAGGAGCTCCCTGTTGCCAACATCCTAATCCTATTCCTCTGAGGAAAACTTCTTAGAAAAGAAACCGCAGGGGTGAAGCTTGGCCGGAGGGGATTGCCTATGAGAAAAAATGGCACCTGTTTGGAATCAGGAGGACACAGGATAGGAGCAGAACCAAAAGCTTCTTTCAGAGATTTGCAGGCTTGAAGTGCCAGGTGGCCAGGAAGAGGTGTTAGCTCCTTTTTTAGTCAAGGCCGTGACAAGAGCTACTGTTGAGGAAATTTTTTTGATGAATTTGCGATAATAATTGGCAAATCCTAAGAAACATTGGATTGCTTTCAAGGAGGTCGTCTGTGACGATTCTAGCACTGCCTTGAGTTTGGCAGGGTCCATGGAGAATCCGGAGTCTGAAATAATATAGCCCAGGAAAGAAATGGATTTCTGGTGAAATAGACACTTCTCTAGTTTGGCGTACAGAAGATTCTCCCGAAGGCGAGACAAGACCAGCTTAGTGTGATGGATGTGTTCTGAGAGAGATTTAGAAAAGATGAGGATGTCGTCAAGATAGACTATGACAAAAAGATTGAGAAGATCTCAAAAAATCTAATTTACGAATTCTTGGAAAACTGCCGGAGCATTACAAAGACCAAAGGGTATGACTAGATATTCGTAATGTCCATCACGAGTATTGAAGGCCGTCTTCCATTCATCGCCTTGGAGGATACAGACAAGATTATATGCTCCTTGAAGGTCCAATTTGGAAAAGATAGTGGACCCTTGTAAGCGATCAAAAAGCTAAGAAATGAGCGGTAGTGGGTAGCGGTTCTTCACAGTGATCTTATTGAGCCCACTGTAGTCGATACAAGGGCGGAGAGACCCGTCCTTCTTTTTAACAAAGAAAAAGCCAGCCCCAGCTGGGGATGAAGAATTCAGAATAAATCCCCTCTTTAGGTTCTCTTGAATATATTCAGACATAGCTTTGGTCTCAGGAAGAGAAAGAGGGTAAGATCTGGCTTTGGGAAGAACAGAGTCTGGCAATAGATCAATCTGACAATCAAAGGGCTGATGTGGGGGAAGAACCTCGGAGCAAAGCGTACCTTGTCGAAGACATCTTTAAACTCAGCAAAAATTTCAGGAAGAGTAGGTTTGTCTTCATTAGCGACGCTTAAACCGCAGATTTTTACAATGATGTATTGGTCCAGGAGATCCCTGAAAACTCGTTGACAAAGTGGGAGCATTACAAAGGCCGAAAGGCATGACAAGGTATTCGTAATGTCCATCCTGGGTGTTAAACGCTGTTTTCCACTCATCCCCCAATCGGATTCTTACAAGATTGTAAGCTCCTCCTAAGTCCAGTTTGGTAAAGATGATGGAACCCTGTAGTCTGTTAAAGAGTTCGGTGACGAGAGGTAAGGGGTAGCAGTTCTTGATTGTGATTTTATTAAGACCCTGATAATCAATACATGGTCTGAGGGATCCATCCTTTTTCTTTACAAAGAAAAATCCCGCACCTGCATTAGACGAAGTCTTCCGGATGAAGCCCCTTTGCAGGTCCTCTTGGATGTATTCCTTCATGGCCATGTATTCTCTGGAGGTGACAGTGGATAAGAACATTCTCGCGGAGGCACTGGGCCAGGTATGTCGATGGGGTAGTCGAATGATCGTGGGGTGGAAGCTTCTCGGATTGGGCCTTGCTGAATACATCCAGAAATGTAGAGTAGATTTGAGGCAGATGAGAAGTTACCTGCTGTGGTACTGAAACCCCAAATAGGCCTTTGGATGGCAGAGAGCAGATCTGAAGGCAGTATGAACTCCATTGAAAAGGCTGTTCTTCTGTCCAGTCGATCCGAGGGTTATGTAGTTGAAGCCATGGGAGGCCCAGGTAGGAGAAAAAATTATGTCAAATTGGATCCTTTTGGTATGGACCTCTTCTGTCTGTAACTGGAAAGGGATAGTTTGAAGACAAATAAGGTGGGTTGTAAGGTTCGACCACAAGCCCTACTGGTTGACTTTTACGTGCCAGAGGGATTTTGTTTCTTTCCGCAAACCCCTGGTCCATCAAATTTCCAACTGATCCAGAGTCCAGAAAGGCCTGAGTTGTGACATTGAAGGTGTCACCGGTTAGGGTCATAGGTATCAAAAGCCTGGTTGGCATCTTGGGAGGAGAAGTAGCTAATGTTCCCAGTGTGATCCTCCTGCCTCTCGCTGGGGACTTGGCGTTTAACGACTTCTGGGGGCAAGCAGTTACCTGGTGTCCAGTATTACCGCAATAGAGGCAGAGTACAAGATTACGTCTGCGCTGTTTCTCACCGGGCGATAGCTTGTTGCCTCCGAGCTGCATGGGCTCTTCCAGGTCCGGAAGCGGAGAGTCCAGGACATCTGTGTAGTGGCTGCGGAGACTGCATACCTTGCTTGCGTCGATTTTTACCGGCCCCTCTTTCCTGTAATCTTAAATCCACTTGGATGCATAGACCAATTAGCTCCTCCAGTTCCGTGGGGCATTCCTGCGCAGCAAGTTCGTCCTTAAGGTTCTCGGAGAGACCTTGCCAGAATGCTGCCGCCAATGCCTCATCGTTCCAGCTGGTTTCAGCGGCTATGGTCTGAAATTTGACTACGTAACGGGCCACGGGACGACTATCTTGGGAAATATGGAAGAGCGATGAGGCAGCAGTTACCTTGCGTCCGGGCATGTCGAATACTGTGCGGAACTCCGTGGTGAAGCGGCCTATGTCGCAGGTGAGATCCGGCCTTTGTTCCCAGATGAGTGAAGCCCACACCAAGGCATCATCGACTAGCAGGGATACGATATAGGCCACCTTAGATCGCTGGGATAAAAAACGTGACAGCATCAATTCAAACTGAATAGAACACTGGTTAAGAAACCTGTGACAACCAAGATGTTCGCTGCCGTAGCGGTTGGGTGTAGGGACTCAGGGTTCGCAGGCTCCGTCCATGGGAATGGTTGTGGGAGCAGATACCGCTTAGGGGACAGGATCCACAGGGGCACTTTTAGCCTGATCAGTCAAAGCTTGTACTGTATGAAGAAGTTGCTCCATTCGCCGACTATTCTGGTCAAGCTGTTTCTCTATTATAAACATGTCAGAGTGCCTGTGCAGGACTCGAACCACCTCAGCG
The DNA here is from genome assembly GCF_040206685.1 of Ascaphus truei. NCBI lineage: Eukaryota > Metazoa > Chordata > Amphibia > Anura > Ascaphidae > Ascaphus > Ascaphus truei. The sequence goes on along the minus strand of NC_134486.1, from coordinate 303,983,681 downwards.
GGGTCCATGTTTGTGGGGCTACGCATACTGTAACAAGTGCTCACCGCAAACAGGACGGGAATTCAGGGCTGAGGTGGGGATGTTAGAATACACCTACAACCGCGCCCAGATTCAGAGTCGTAGTCGTGTGGCTGGGTCAGGGTAGGAGAGGTCAGGATAGTCGTAATACTCGCCGTGGTCTAGGATTGGAGAAGACGGATGGTCGTGCGTTGCCGGGGTCCAGGAGTAGAGGTCAGAATGGTCGTGTGTGTAGACGAGGTCCAGGGGTCAGAGAAGGTAGAGGTCCGGGTTAAAGTTGAGGTCAAAGGAACAAGATATCAAGCAGAATGCACAGAGCAACGGCAAGGCAGCAGGATGCTTGAGGCAAGCACAAGTACATACCACAAGATTATGCTCAGCCAATTTGCCTAGGAGCTGGCTGAGCATATAAAGCACAGGGAGCCAATGGGAAGGCTGCAGGCAGTGAGTCATCACACATAGACTGTGTACTTATAGGCAGGGGCGGAGTGTATCCCAGATGTGGAGTAATGCAGGTAGTTTCTGGTCATGTGACGCCGCCATGTATTGGAGACAGGAGCGTCCTCCGTTGCACCACGGGAGGCGGTGCGGGGTGGAGCTTAGGTCAGGTGCCGGCAGGAGTACTGCGCCAGTCGCGGGAGGGGCGTCACCCAATGCGTCACGGGACGTGTCATGGGGGCAGGACCGAGGTCCAATCCTCACACTTGCATATTCCTAAAAAGTCCAAGGAGCACCGCAAGTTAGAGTAAAAAAGGGGCGTTGGCCCCAAAGCCCAAGGAGGCAGAAAGTGCTGAGGAAAGCTCCCCTTGGAGGGCGCCTGCCTCTACACCCAGGATGCCCTAGAGAGGCTCCTACCTCCAGGAATGGGGCAAATCAAAACACAGTCTGCTACAACTGTGGACAGGATGGTAACTACTCTCGGGACTGTCCAAAGCCAAAGAAATCCAATCCTAAAGTCATAACCTGCAAGGTGCAACCGACCGAAACACCCTCCACGGCATCGGAGAGCGCCCCAGCGCCTAGCCCCGATGAAGCATCCCCACCGGATGCCTGCAGTTGCGTGGGACCGGCCACTATTATATGGGTCCTACTCATCGAGTTTGCTGGTTACCGGGTCACAAGTGACTATTATATACCGACCCTTCTAAGACTAACATCTTAAGCCCCTGCCCCTGCAGTTGGCAGAAAAGATGAAGTTGTGGGTTCTCAGCAATGAGGATTACCCCATCGACGGTGTGATAAAAGTACGGCTAAATATACTACAGCTGAACACCGGCAAGTCTCACACCATGGATGTGGAGGCTTTGATATGCCCGAGCCCCGCGAACATCCAAGCTCCCCAATGATCTTGGGGAACAACGCCGATGTGGTGCGGGCGTTGATCCAAGCTTATTTACAAGAAGCTGGCTGTCATGGGAGAGGGGGTTTGGCCCGGTATTAAAGGGGTTACACCCCATTTGAGAGCAAAAAAAGCTGTATGGTGCTCTAACACAGACCCAACCAGCTGCTTGGTTTCCTAAAATATGATAACCATAATTCCATTTCCTTGAAGTATCCCACAGAATGATAGACCTTTAACCAATGTTACACCATATCCAACATATCAATAAACCGGAAGAGTAACACCTCTTGATTGGTGAATACTCACACTTGCTTGTGTCCAGTCTCACTCATTGAATAGGATTTGTTTGGTGTGTAAAGGAGCAAATCACTCACTGTTTTGTAGAGTGGTCTTCAGTGGGTCTATTTCCTTCACAGGTGTGTGCTGCCGGTTCTCCAAAGATTGCAACAGGTTCGACGAGGGAGAGATGAAGCACTACTGGAAAAAATAATTGCTAGAGAGTGTGTCCCCAATAAAAAGGTTTTAATGGATCAAAGCATGGTATACAAAACGAGCCCTCAGGCCCCCACCAACGCGTTTCGAGCTTCCGCTCTTTCTCAAGGTACACCCCATTTGGCCACCCCCTGCTCTCACTTGGGAAGCAAGGGGTTAACTGGACTGCGGTCCAGTAATGTGTTTTTACCCTGCTTCAGCAACCAAATGTATATTCCCCTGTAAATGTGTATTGTTCCCATTCCAGTGTTTGCACCAACACATACACTGGGATTGATGCGGGAGGGAAACGGTTAATGTTAATTCAGTGTTTATAGCCCTTTGTTCCATTTTCCCGCCTTTTCAGGCTCCATTTTGCAGCTCTCCATAGGTCGCCATTGCAGCCCAATGCAACCTTATGGAGATTCCGGCGATTTGGGCCCGTTTCGGTAGAAGACCTGCAGGTGGCGCCCGAGAGGAGGAGCGGCGGTTCCCCATTGTAAGTCAATGGAGCCATTCATTTCAATGGGGATTCCTCAACGCCGATCTCCAGGAACGAGTTGGCAGCCATCCAAACCGCAGACCGCAAGAGCGGAAACATTTTCTGAAAAAGAGCTTTGATCACTACCCGGTCAAGTTCAATCACAATTGGCATGGGAACCTTAGGTTCTAGGGCACCCAGGAATAAAATTCTTTTTGAACCTAGACCCTAGGAACCCCCACACTCGACCACCACTGGGTCCAGGAATGAAGGACCCCCATAAAGGCTCGCGCTCGCCACGAGGTTCGCGCCATTGACTCTAATGGTGCAGCGGAGGTCCCATGGAATCCTATGGTGGCGCCGGCCCCATGCATTTCCAATGGCGGCGCCGGCCATATAAACTCCAATGGGGGAAAGGCCGCGTGGCGTTAAAACGGCTAAGTCCAAAAGTGTAAAATGTGTAATCCCATATCTCCGGTTCTGTGAGGACCAGAGGGCTGGGATTTGGGTCGCATTTAGTCACTGTTCCGGCATGACTGCATTGCCATTTCCAGCCCTCTCCGAACAACCATACGGAGTATGGGCAAATGTGAAAAATTGTGGTTTTCCTATAGACTTCAATGGCGGAGTTGCTCAATTGAAAGACTATAGCGGCGATGGGCTTGGTTCACCAGGCACTGGGTGGGGGGCAGAGGGTGGCAAAGGAGAATGCCCAGTGGCCATGTTGGGGCCCTGCTCAGCAGGATCTGGACTTCACAATCCAATGTGGCCAGGACAATGTACTGGACAATGCCGGAGAACAATTTTGCCAGGCCAACCCCTTAGGACTTATCAAGTGCTTCAAGGATGCCAGTGGTGTCCCAGTGCCAGGGTGGGCAGCTGGGTCACAAGGCACCCATTGAGCAGGGGAGGTGTCAAGGGAGAGGGGGTTTGGCCCGGTATTAAAGGGGTTACACCCCATTTGGTCACCCCCTGCTCTCACTTGGACTGCGGTCCAGTAATGTGTTTTTACCCTGCTTCAGCAACCAAATGTATATTCCCCTGTAAATGTGTATTGTTCCCATTCCAGTGTTTGCACCAACACATACACTGGGATTGATGCGGGAGGGAAACGGTTAATGTTAATTCAGTGTTTATAGCCCTTTGTTCCATTTTCCCGCCTTTTCAGGCTCCATTTTGCAGCTCTCCATAGGTCGCCATTGCAGCCCAATGCAACCTTATGGAGATTCCGGCGATTTGGGCCCGTTTCGGTAGAAGACCTGCAGGTGGCGCCCGAGAGGAGGAGCAGCGGTTCCCCATTGTAAGTCAATGGAGCCATTCATTTCAATGGGGATTCCTCGACGCCGATCTCCAGGAACGGGTTGGCAGCCATCCAAACCGCAGACCGCAAGAGCGGAAACATTTTCTGAAAAAGAGCTTTGATCACTACCCGGTCAAGTTCAATCACAATTGGCATGGGAACCTTAGGTTCTAGGGCACCCAGGAATAAAATTCTTTTTGAACCTAGACCCTAGGAACCCCCACACTCGACCACCACTGGGTCCAGGAATAAAGGACCCCCGTAAAGGGTCGCGCTCGCCATGAGGTTCGCGCCATTGACTCTAATAGCGGAGCGGAGGTCCCATGGAATCCTATGGCGGCGCCGGCCCTGGCCCCATGCATTTCCAATGGCGGCGCCGGCCATATAAACTCCAATGGGGGAAAGGCCGCGTGGCGTTAAAACGGCTAAGTCCGAAAGTGTAAAATGTGTAAGCCCATATCTCCGGTTCTGTGAGGACCAGAGGGCTGGGATTTGGGTCGCATTTAGTCACTGTTCCGGCATGACTGCATTGCCATTTCCAGCCCTCTCCGAACAACCATAAGGAGTATGGGCAAATGTGAAAAATTGTGGTTTTCCTATAGACTTCAATGGCGGAGTTGCTCAATTGAAAGACTATAGCGGCGATGGGCTTGGTTCACCAGGCACTGGGTGGGGGGCAGAGGGTGGCAAAGGAGAATGCCCGGTGGCCATGTTGGGGCCCTGCTCAGCAGGATCTGGACTTCACAATCCAATGTGGCCAGGACAATGTACTGGACAATGCTGGAGGACAATTTTGCCAGGCCAACCCCTTAGGACTTATCAAGTGCTTCAAGGATGCCAGTGGTGTCCCAGTGCCAGGGTGGGCAGCTGGGTCACAAGGCACCCATTGAGCAGGGGAGGTGTCAAGGGAGAGGGGGTTTGGCCCGGTATTAAAGGGGTTACACCCCATTTGGCCACCCCCTGCTCTCACTTGGGAAGCAAGGGGTTAACTGGACTACGGTCCAGTAATGTGTTTTTACCCTGCTTCAGCAACCAAATGTATATTCCCCTGTAAATGTGTATTGTTCCCATTCCAGTGTTTGCACCAACACATACACTGGGATTGATGCGGGAGGGAAACGGTTAATGTTAATTCAGGGTTTATAGCCCTTTGTTCCATTTTCCCGCCTTTTCAGGCTCCATTTTGCAGCTCTCCATAGGTCGCCATTGCAGCCCAATGCAACCTTATGAATAATTCCGGCGATTTGGGCCCGTTTCGGTAGAAGACCTGCAGGTGGCGCCCGAGAGGAGGAGCAGCGGTTCCCCATTGTAAGTCAATGGAGCCATTCATTTCAATGCGGATTCCTCGACGCCGATCTCCAGGAACGGGTTGGCAGCCATCCAAACCGCAGACCGCAAGAGCGGAAACATTTTCTGAAAAAGAGCTTTGATCACTACCCGGTCAAGTTCAATCACAATTGGTGTGGGAACCTTAGGTTCTAGGACACCCAGGAATAAAATTCTTTTTGCCCCTAGACCCTAGGAACCCCCACACTCGACCACCACCGGGTCCAGGACTGAAGGACCCCCGTAAAGGGTCACGCTCGCCATGAGGGTCACGCCATTGACTCTAATGGCGGAGCGGAGGTCCCATGGAATCCTATGGCGGCGCAGGCCCCATGCATTTCCAATGGCGGCGTCGGCCATATGAATTCCAATGGGGGAAAAGCTGCGTGGCGTTAAAACGGCTAAGCCCGAAAGTGTAAAATGTGTAAGCCCATATCTCCGGTTCTGTGAGGGCTGGGCTGGGATTTGGGTCGCATGTAGTCACTGTTCCGGCATGACTGCATGGCCATTTCCAGCCCTCTCCGAACAACCAGACGGAGTATGGGCAAATGTGAAAAATTGTGGTTTTCCTATAGACTTCAATGGCGGAGTTGCTCCATTGAAAGACTATAACGGCGGAGCCCATTGACTTCAAAGGTGGAGTGGCTCCATTGAAAGCCTAGAGCGGCGGAGCCCGTTGATTTCAATGTGAGAGTGAAAAGCAGAGATTTATTTTAGCTATAGCGGAGAATCCTGCATTAATGTTAATGGGGGATTTTAACTGTTTTTTTGTATCTCCGGTTCTGGGGGTCGTGGAAGGCTGAAACTTGGCCCCTATTGCAAAGGTCTTCAGGCATGAGGACCAGGCAAATTTCAGCCCGCTCAGACCCACAGAATGGATTATTTTAATATATGCAGATATTAAAGAATGAATTGTATTTTGGATCTGGTATAAAAACTCACAGCCCATATGGTATGGTAATGCTCAGGGAGGGAGACAAGTGGTCTACAATAAACCCCTGATCAAGACTCCCCCACCCTGCTTGTGTATGCGAGCACAAAGGAAAGCAGGACGTGGGTACTTGATGATAAGTGTTATAATTCACACACTAGGACAAAGGGTTTCCTGACCCAAGTAGACATTCAGGCGCCAGGCTTGTGGGCGGGGGGCTAGGGAAATAATCCCGATTAGAATAATATCCACCCAGTGGGCAGGTATTACGGTGCCCCTCAGGTGAGGTGGCAAGGAGGGATTGGGTGCAGGTAATTGTTCTCCAATGACCCGCACTCAATGATAAGGTATAGGACTGGAATTACATATAAACCAGTGTCAGTCCTATGCTCATTGTCTTCGTGTCTTTTCGTGATGTCTTCATCTGAACCTGTATTGTGGAAGGAATTGCCAATCCTGTATCCTGATTGCTTTCTTGTCCAACCGTTAAGTAAGTGCTAATTCTTGTCTGTTATTTGTATATCTTGTGTGTTCACCTTCTTTAAGGAATAAACTATATTTATTATATCTAAGCCGTGTTCAATTCAACCCAGATATTTTGGTGTGTATTATTACACTGGTGACACACTTTATTCGAGCTCGGCTAGTCCCACGAATTCGGGTATACCCGGGTGTATTGAGGTTTGTGACTGTTTTCTGCCCGAGTGCATTGAGGTATTTTCCAGGCAGGGATTGAAGCATTTTATTCCCGCTGGCTGCAATACTGCACAGTATATATATATATATACTGCATTACAATTCATGAATTTATGCCATCTGGTAGACACGCGAAGCATTGCAGCCTATTAAATCCTAATCATTATCATTTAACAGATCAGCCGCCCGTCAGCCAGGCATGAACCCAGGCTGGAAAGGCAAACGCAACGGGGCTTGTCAGAGGTGAGGAGCGGCACATTCCAGGTATCTGCCAGGTACATACTGGGTATTTGCTCGAATAAAGTGTGTCGGTGCAGTATAACCTATCACTAACTACCGTGACACTGGCGAACTACCGCTGTCTTCTCTGCGGATCCATCCAGTACTGAAGGAAGAGTGCTGCAGGGTCTCGGCCCAGGAAGGATATGGTGACATATTTAATCACACAGTGGTGTTGACCGAGATTCCACCAGGGGGAGTAAAGTGCATGAACGCAGTATGCTGCTATCCGAGTCGTGATGAGGCTGACCATTACTTCTCTCTAGAAAGTACGCCCGAAGAAGACATCCAGAGAGGGTACAAAATCGTGCCAGAGGTTTGAGAGTGGAAGTCCTCAATTCCAGTGAAGATTAGTGTTCATCCAGAACATCTCCCATTATATCATGTCATTCAACGAAGGTCAAAGACTGAGTAGAATATACCCAGTTACTCCCGACGAGATGATGGCTCAAGTGAACGCCGCCGTGCAAGATCAGCCGGTTGGGCTGCCATTTGACTTCGGGAATGGACCCTGTCGGACGAATGGAAGGAACGGTTAAGCACCAAGTTGGAGTAACACCGGGGAGTGTTCTCCACCAGCGAGATGGATGTGGGCTGCAGCCGAAATGCCCAGCACATGATCCGGCTGAATGACACCACGCCATTCCAGGAGCGTTCCCGACGCATCGTTCCCAGAGATGTGGAGGACTTGAGGGATGTCCTCCAATTATTGGAGACGGCAGTCATTGTGACAGAATCCCGTAGCATCTATGTGTCCCCGATCATGGTGGTACGTAAAAAAATGGGTCAGTCCGCTTGTGCGTGGACTATCAGACCCATAACATTCGTACTAGATCAGTACACTCTGCCGCGGATCGAAGAGATCCTCAACGCGCTGTCGGGAAGCTAGTGGTTAAGCGTGCTGGATATGTGGTAATTGGTGCATCGCAAAATAAGCTCAAAAAAGCATAAATCCATTCAGAATGAATCCAATATTCAGATCAACTGTATTATAACAGAGATGATCACCCCAGGGAGAAGTGGGGACCTAGTGGTGCCCACACAGCTACCACACAAGACAGTCCCTAGTGAATCATCACTAGCCCATGGGGTATCATGAATAAATAATCCAGCACTAGAAAGGTTATAGTAGAAGGGCTAATGCCCTTTACCTGACTGTGGTTCCGGGTAGGATAAATTCTTCAGCGTGCAGTCCTCAGAAGTGTAGATCAGAGCATGTAGAAGAGGGGAGGAGCACAGCCATCCGCATCCAAGGTGCAAAAAATGAATACGGGCAACTCCAAATGAAATAGAATAGTTGTAATTCAGCGTGCTGGACCTGAGGTCTGGGGACTACCAGGTACCTATGAGCATCGAACATCAAGAGAAGACGGCATTTGTCTGTCCCCTTGTCTTCTATCAATTTACCTGCATGCCCCAAGGCATTTGTGGTGCCCGGCAACATTCCAAAGGTTGATGGAGAAGGCCATCGGAGATATGAATCCCCAGGAATGCCTAGTCTACCTGAACAATATCATTGTCTTCGGAAAGACTCTGGAGGAGCACGAGGAACATCTGCTGAAAGTGCTAGATCGATTGGGCAAAGAAGGCTTGAAGCTCTGCCACACGTCAGGCACCTACGTGGGACACATAGTGTCCGTAGACAGAATAGCTACCGACCCTGCTAAGGTCGAAGCCTTGGTAAACTGGCCGAGACCAGAAAATGTAATGGAGCTACACTCCTTCTTAGGATTCTGCGGGTACTATCGACGCTTCGTGGGAGGATACTCTAGCAAGACCAAGGTCCTCAAAAACCTTCTCAAAATCTACCCAGAGGACACTCTCCAGGAGTCCACATCCATGCAGCTACCCTTCGAAGACAAGTGGAAGTCCGCCTGTGAAAAGGCGTTCATAGGCCTCAAAAAGAACCTCACGGAAGCCCCCGTCATGGCTTACGCCGATCCCGAGCAGCCATATATTCTTACATGTAGATGCAAGCTTCAACGGGCTGGGAGCGGTGTTGCACCAGAAACACCCTACTGGTCTGCGCTCCTTGGCGTATGCGAGTTGTAGCTTGACCCCCAGCGAGCAAAATTACCCCATCCACAAGCTGGAATTCCTCGTCCTCAAGTGGGCGATTGTTGACAAACTCCACGACTCCTATACGGAGTTTCATTTGAAGTAAGAACGGACAACAATACGTTGACTTACATTTTGACGTCAGCCACGTTGGATGCCACCGGCCACAGGTGGCTAGCAGCCCTCTCCAACTATCAGTTTACCTTAAAGTATAAACCGGAGCCTCTGAAAATCGGAGCCGATGCTCTGTCCAGCAGACCTGGACTGAGTACAACACCGGACGACAGTCTCTGGGAACAAATCCCTGGACCGGGGATACATGCCATGTGCTCGACTGCCACCATAGCGGAGGACAAAGTGCGTTCTCAGAGTTTTTTTTTTTATTTATAAAAATGTTTTACCAGGAAGTAATACATTGAGAGATACCTCTCGTTTTCAAGTATGTCCTGGGCACAGAGTTATAAAAAATACATGGTTACAATAAAAGAACAGGGTTATACAGTCACTTCACAGACATTTCATGGACAGATAAAGTAGGAAAATTGGGTACAGGGGATAAAGGGCTTGTGAGTTTCAGATAAAAATAGAGCAGCTTTAACATCAACTAACATCAGCGAACGGCAGCAAACGGCTCACACCCTTTGGCTGCCCTTCGGCTGTGCGCCTTTGGGGCAACACAGATGTACGCTGGAGTGGGTGAGGTTGAATCTGATGCGTCTATGAACAAAAAGATCTTTTCTTTGTGTCCCCATGGCTCATTAACATTCCTGTGGGTGTGGTTGCCGATTCAATAAAGAACAAGCACATGTTAACCCTTAGCACGCTGGTCCTGTGCAGAAGGGAGCAGTTCTTGGGGGGGCATCAGGCTGTGCGCCTTTGGGGCAACGCAGATGTACGCTGGAGTGGGTGAGATTGAATCTGATGCGTCTGTGAACAAAAAGATCTTTTCTTTGTGTCCCCATGGCTCATTAACATTCCAGTGGGTGGGGTTGCCGATTCAACAAAGAACAAGCACATGTTAATCCTTAGCACGCTGGTCCTGTGCAGAGGGGAGCAGTTCTTGGGGGGGAGGGGGAAATCAGGCTGTGCGCCTTTGGGGCAACGCAGAGTTGAGGGTTTCTGACTCGCTGGGATGCAAATCCAAGGCCCTCCTTGCCACCTATTGCCTCCCAGATGGCATGAATATCACCCCAGACAAAATCATCACCTGGAAAGAACTGGTACTGTACCAGATACGGGATCCTGTGGCTGGAGCTATCTGCCTGGCCATTCACCAAGACAAGCCTTCATTGGTGAAACGTGCTCCCACTGACACGGTCGCTGTAATAATGCGCGAATGGGACAAGTTCGAGATCGACAAGGGTCTACTCTATCTGGAAGTTCCATACCATAACCACCCGGATAGATGGCAGCTGGTTCTACAAGGAACCTACAGCATGTGGTCCTATGATCGCTACACGATGACCATGGGCATCTTGGAGTGGACAAGACCTTCGGCCTAATACAAGATCGATTCCTCTGGCCTAGGATGGGAGTGTCGGTAGAACACCATTGCCACCGATGCTCACAGTGTATACAGCAGAAGACATTGCCTACCAGAGCCGTTCCAATGGCCCATCTGAAGAGCTCGGGCCCATAGACCTCGTGTGCATGGACTTCCTATGTATAGAGCCAGAGTAGAGGGGCATTTGGAATGTACTCATGATCACGGACCACTACGCCCAAGCCTACCCAACCAAAGACCAGAAGGCCATTACAGTGGCTAAAATCTTACGGGAACGATACTTTGTACACTACGGGCTACCAAATTGTCTGCACTCGGATCAAGGGCGGGACTTTGAAAGTAAGCTCATCTGGGAGTTGCTGAAGCTATTAAATATCAACAAGTCCCGAACTACTCCTTAACATCCGGAGGGAGATGCTCTGCTGGGGAAGTTCAACCGGACCCTCCTCGACATGATTGGCACTCTAGAGGGCTCTCAGAAGACCGAGTGGAGCAAACACGTGGAGTCGTTAGTGCATAGCTATAATTGCACCCGACACGAATCTACTCCCCATTTCACACTATATGTACGTACAACGGCTCCAAGAAAGCCTGCAGCGCGCTAACCAACTAGCGGAGAAAGGATCAGCCCATCTGAATGCCTGAAACAAACAGTGCTACGACCACAAGGTCCGCCATCAGGAAATTCATCCTGGAGATGCCATTCTCCTCCGCAATCTAGGGATCCCCGGCAAACACAAGCTGGACGACCACTGGAGTGACGGAGTATTCGAAGTGGAATCTCAGATGGTGGGCTTCCGTTTACCACATACGCGACAGGGATAGCAGGGTAGAGGTCTGGCACCGCAACCACCTACTGCCTATCCCGCAAGTGGGAGATAATGATCCCGAGATAGAGACTGTACCATTGGCCGGTGAGCCAGAGGGATCTGAAGAGAACTCAGAAAGCGTGATGACACCAACGAGGATCCTATGGATGGGCCCTCTTCTAGATATCAAGAGGCACCTTCCGAATGAGCGACGGGTAATGGGCTCAAGCCGAATGTACCCGTATCAGTGCCTCCAACGAGCCCTCCTCTGGATCGAAGGAGTCCATGTTTTGTGCTAGAAAGACTTTACAGAGATTGATGTACCTCCTATGGGAGAGACAGAACCTCAAGCGCACAATGACTACTCCCCAGAGGGAGTTGTGGAAGCGCTTCGCAGAAGCCAAAGGGTAAGGCGCCCTCCCACTAGGGTGGCCTATGATTCGTTTGGGGCACCCCACTACGAATCTCAGCAGTGGTATCGGAGCAGGCTGGATCTGTCATTGCCATGCTCACAGAGTTGTGTAACCTGGTTTAAAGTCACGAACTGTGTTAAGTTGTATATGAAACACTGCATTTTCCACTGTATAAGACTTGTGTTGTGATTATGTGTTGCAATGTTCCCAAGCAGGGACCTTGGTTCTTTCACCAGGGGGAGAATATAGCTAGGTCCCCCTTGGCCATCACCTTACCTCCAATGAGGCTGCGGCTGTCAGCGGAAAGCTGCAGGAGCTTGCGAACAGGAGAAGGAACTCCAATACACCGGATGCTCCGCGGCGCACCCGGCTAGCGGGGGCTGCCATATTTCCCATCGCGCATGCGCAGTGACGCCTCACGTTTGCGCAGAAGGGTCAAAACAGCCCGGCAGCCATTTAGAAGCTTGCGCATGTGCAGTATAATCAACAGTAGCGACGGCCATTACAGAAATTCTCCACAGGGGAACTGCATGTCCCAGCATGCTCTGGGAGATGACTGTATGTGTCCTGGAGCAGCCAATCCGGCTGCAGGTATCACGGGAGGACTCGGATTGCTACTTTTGGTACGCTTTCAGCCCCGCCAGTCGGAAAGGGAGCTAAGGGAACAGGTAGTGTCCAGGGAGCTGTGCATCTCTGGACTAGGTCTAGTTTGTCCCCTTAGGCCTAAGGTAGGCCCTGAGTCCCCATAAATTTGTGGGTGCTGCAGGGACCGGCCCTTAGGGACATTGCCACCTTTAGTATTATATATTCAGGGACTCAGCTGAGACGCCGCACAGTAATTGAGGCCTGTGGTCTGGGACCAGATCACCACCGCGAGATACAGACTCTCTTCACGGTGGGACACTGTAGCCAGAGTCCCCCCCCCACAGAGGCGGACGCTATCGCCAGCGGTGTGGGACCAGACGGGCCCTTTTCATCAGTTGACGGTACCCGGGTGCCGGAGCACCCGGCAGGTATCACCTCCCAACAAGTGCACCAACTATAACACACACTTCCTGTGGGTAGCGTTACCGCACACGTTGGGGTGGGTTGGCTCTTGTGGACACCAGGGTGGTTAGGTGCCCAGGGCACCTCTGTACTTTGAGGGAACTGCACCAAGGTGTATAGGGTGGTGATTGGGACAGTGGGTCACTGTTTGGGTACGGCCCTGTGAGGTCAACATAACATATGTTATTGTATTAGCCACATTCAGTAAACCTGTTACTATATACAAGTGTGTGTTCATTATATTGGGTCCTGTGATGGGGTATCCAGCAGTGCTAGGATCCTTCACAGGTGAGGGTGCTGTCATCGTTCAATAAGGTACACCCCAGGCTCCCTGCAGCAGAGGATCAGGCCTCCTGTGAGCCAATCAGGTAAAGCGACCACGCGTAGTCACCCTACCGAGACACGTGGCAAGGGGCTATATTTATTTCCACAAAATAAGATGTTTTCTCATTATGGCCTTAGATTAAGATTTGTTCAGTAGCCAAAAATATTAAAGTAAATGTTCCTTTTTATCTTTAGTAAGCTGGTTGCGGACACTGGGACCAAGTGATAATGAGGTGGTCTGGTCCCTAAATGTCTCTTCCAGGCCATCCCACAAAATCCGGAGAGTAGGCGGCGCCTAGCACTGGCTGCAGGAGATTTATTTCATATCATACTGCGGGACAACAATAACCCCAGCACACGAGCAGAAAGCGCAGCTGCGGGGATCTACTGTTTGGAAGACAACAAGCCTCTCACTTCCCAGCCTGCGCCGGGTGATAAGGAGACGGAGAAAGATCACGGCTGCCAGTTACGCATGCCTTAAACCAGCGGGTAAACAAGTGACGCCCGCATAAAAAAAAGCTGCACCAACTGCCAGTGTGAAGCGCGCGCACAGCCGTTATTAGTGACGTCTATCAATGCCCGCGCTGGGCGTGGCCGGCCCTGCGTCCTCAGTGGCTCCCCCGCTATCGCCCAGCGCCCTGCGTGGCCCCGCCTCCTCCGACGGGCGTGTTGACGTTTCCTGGTTGGAGGTTGTGAGTTTGCTGGGCAGGCTCCTGGGCGCAGTCGCCGCGCTGAAGGTAGCTGAGTACTTGCTCCGTGTGCTGTGTGCGACCATGGCCTGGAAGTCCGGGGGAGCCAGCCACTCCGAGCTGGTTACCAACCTGCGCAGTAAGTGTGTGAGCGGGGAGGCCACTAACATAGCCGCACAAGTACTGAATGTGTGCTATACACGGGCTTATACTGTTCTATATACATACACGCGCCTTTCCTACCTATACTATGTGGGTGTGTATACCTACACATGCTGCACTAAGCAGTGAATATATACAGTCTGTATACACACATACTGTGCATGCATGTACATATTGTGCATGCACACATACTGATATCTACAGATATGCTCTCTATATAATAAACTGTATATAAACGTACACTGATGGCTACATATACAGTGTGTTTATACTGATATGCATATTAACAGTTACAGTAGCTCGCATTGCCTGAAACACTAACATAATCTGTTTGGCAATTACGTACGGTACCCATACAGCTTGTATACCCAGATACTAACATACACATTGGCAATAGCGTAACTATATTGGCATGACACAAATCTCATGACAGATGATTTTGTGACACACTGATCAATACAGATTGTATTACAGATGTGGCATACAGTGTGCAACTTAAACACACAAACCCAACATACATTGGATATAGCACACACTTGTATGACTCTGGTACATGTATTATATGGGACATTGATATTCCGTGTTTATATATCTGTTGCTAAACACTGATACACTGATATGCATGCTAATGAGACACACACCTCATGACAGACGTTCTTGCATAACATTAAATGTATGGCATGGTGATATATAGGTACTCTTACAGGCATGCACGTTGCTTGACACATAGATATACTGTACACAGCATCACAAACCCACTCCATGACACTATGTATATTGAGTCATATGCATCTACTGCATATATTTAGTCTCACTTTGCGAGGTACACGTTGTATTACATCCGCACTACAAAAGCTGATATACTTTTGAGTGACACACTGTATGGTGCATTTATTAGTCACTCGGGACATAATGCTCCATTGAGCTAACCTTATATGACATTTATATATGTATGAAGTGAAGCACACATTTGTGACCCTAATATACAGGGAGTGAAAAGCACTGTAATATACTGCAGTCAGAAGTAACTATTGTAAACTCAGAAGCTACAGATTAAGAAAATCGTAGTTTTCAACACTATAAAATAAAAAAGGACAGAACATACTCAGGGGGCACGACACTAACATAATCGTCCAATTCAATATTATCTATGCGACTGATCACACTGTGATCTTCTGAAACCCCCCATTGACTTGAATGGATTATACAGCATTAAACTTGCATGGGGGTGCAAGGTGTACTTCTTTCGTAGCCTGACCGTTTTGTACATTTGTCTCCCAGCAGCCTTTTTCTAATTTCTACAAAAATTCTCAGGCTAAAACCTAATCGGGCCTTTTACTCTAGCAACACCCTTCCCATCATCAGTTCATTGATTTCCAACACACCCTTCTACTTCACCCCCATGTACATCCAACATACTTCTCCACGTCCCCATTCAATTATCTTTATCTCCCGTTCCTCAACACCCGCCATACTGGTGTAGCATGCTTTTACTCCACACTGTAGTAGCCTCATTTCTCTCGGATACATACTGTAAGACTGAGCTAGTACTTTGTCTGGACATAAATGCAAAAGAGTTTGGTGAGTAAGAAGGTAAAAGTGACTGCCAATGTTAGATAGCACACTACACTGCATGGCTGATGTACAAGAAGTGATAGACATGCACTGCATGAAGCTGATCATATTCTGACAGTTATCTACATTGAATTATGAACACATCTCTCCTGACAGTATTACACATCCCTCTCATGATACTGATAAACATTGGCACTGAAGCAGTTACATTACCACCAGAACAGATGTGATATCTCACTTTCATTAATTCTGACCATTGTGTGATAAACATGACATGCTGTTGGGTTCAGCTGCTGACTGCATGGCACTGCATAGACACGTCTTCACGGCATGAACGCACATGTACAAATATATCATCCACCTACTTACTCCTATAAAAAATGATGTGAAATCACAGGTTGACACATGATGATGCTCTTTTAAGATTGTGAGGGAAAAATATTTAAATCATTATTTAAAATTGTTATATTGCTTGATGATGGGTAATCCAAGCTCAGTTGGAAACGGCAACACCAACAGGCTAGGCAGTCAGGGCAATTTTCCTGTGTGATTAGTTGGATCAGGGGTGTGCAAAGTGGGGGGAGATTTTCCAGGGGGGGGGGGTGCGGCGGCTACAGAGGTCCCGCGCTCTCCCTAAGGCATTTAAATTAAATATCGGGGGGGCGCATGTGACCTCTGCAGCTTCGCCTACCTGAACTTCGGCGACACGTCACCATGGTAACCCAGCACCAGATGACTCTGTGGGGTCATGTGACATCTTTTGACGCCAAAGCAGGCAGGAGGGCGTGAGCTGGGTGGGGGTGCATTTTCAAAACTTTGCGCACCCCTGAGTTAGATGAAATGTATCATTATATGTTAACAGGAGGAATCCTGAAAGGTTTTCTTGTTGGTGGCCCTTGAGTACTGAGTTTGCGTGCTTTAGGTCTGGGTCAGTAGGCCTCTACATACATATATTCTTTGTAATATGTCTTAGTTCTATGACTGTAAACTAGAAGTATAGAAATGATCAGTATTTGCTCACATGCTTCCAGTTCTTGGTTGCTCATGCCTAAAACTCATGCCACCTTTCCTTCATTACACAGCAAATACATTTTTATATTTCACTATATGGATTTAGCGTTAGGTTATAGTTTGTAATGACAAAACAAAAGTTACCAAATGTTGAGTTTTTCCGTTTACTACATTGCACAGAGAAAGGGAGAACCCTATAATTTAATATTGTTGAGGTAAAATACCTATACCATCTCTATACCAATTCTAATTTAGATATTGAAATCGTAGTCATGAATTGATATTTCATAGGCCCAGATCCACAAAAGTGTACTGAGCTTTAGCACACTTCAACTCCCATTCATATGAATAGGAGTAAAGGTGTGCTAAAGCTTAGCACCCTTTTGTGGATCTAGGCCATCATTTCATATAATACAACATTACGAAAGCAGTTTCACAAGGTTTGACATCCAATGTTCTATGGATAATTATTCTAATGCCGACTAGAGAAGGTAGTTAAATAGAGGAACATAAAGGTTGTAAATAGAAACTGTGGAATAGCCAGGAATAGGTGTGAGTGGTGGGTGCACA
Organism: Ascaphus truei; assembly: GCF_040206685.1. NCBI lineage: Eukaryota > Metazoa > Chordata > Amphibia > Anura > Ascaphidae > Ascaphus > Ascaphus truei. Next base: position 303,966,675 of record NC_134486.1, on the reverse strand, counting down.
GGGAGCAGTGGAGAGACCCCTAATCTCCCCCTGGAATAATGTGGAATATAATTAGTGTTCCCAGCACTTCAAAAGAAAAGTGACGCGTTTTCAATGTGAAGAAAATGCACAATGTGTATTGATATGAGACAGCAACAGCGCAACCTGTACACAAGGCAATGCAGGATAAAATAAGTATACAGGCATTGCTATTGGGAAGGAGATGGTGATCACATAGACAGGGTGAGGAGGTGAAAGTAACCAACAAATGGGGTGGGGAATATGAAGGATGATGCTGGGGACAACGTTAACATTTTGGGGTAAACAACCCCTTCTAAGGGCCCATTCCCAAAGTCGCCCAACCAGAGGGACTATGGTACTTCCCAGTACCCTCACTTTCAATACCTCCCTCCAGTGGGAACACTAACTAATATTCCACATAAAGGTTGTAAATGTTCCTTTGCTGCATCATACAGTACTTTGTCACAGTCGATAGAATACCCAACCATTATTTCTGAGTGTGCAAGAATGGTCTTCCACTATAGTTCTCTATACTATAATGAAACGGTCTTCTGGCTTGGGAAGATTTGAGTTTTATTGATTTGAGGAGTTCAAAGTTTTAGTCTGATAATAAAAGGCCTAGAGGTCACCATTTTTACAGGTCAGGCAGATCATGCAATATTGTAGTAGTTCTTGATACTGTACTTCTCTGTCAAATATTTCTGTGATTTTATGTGCTCTGCAACCATATGGAATTACTAAAGTAACATCATTTTGCAACGGGTAAAGGGTTTTAAAAATATTCCCTCCTAATGAAATACATGGCGGTTATGTATCCTAGTCCTCTAGTTTTTCCTGATCTTAAAAAAAAAAAAAAATCCCTCCAACACTCTTTTCTCCAATAATCGCTGCCCCCTGTAATTCTTCTAAACCCCAATTGGAGAAGGATTTATTACTGTGGTGTAGGATTGCACAACATAATGTAACAGTTTAAATGTATACTTCTTAAATGTATATTCACATACTGTACACATGTTCTGTTCAGACAAGCTATTAACTTATTAATGTAATTCTAATATTTATCCATTTTGTAATGCTACAGTTTTGTTTATACTGCTACAGTATTGATCTCTTTAATCTTCTGAATTGAATTAGAAGTATTTTTGTTTATTTTGCTTTTTTGTTATTTATAAATAAAAAATAAACTTACAAAACATTTCTGCGAAGGGCTGGACATTAAATAGCAATAATATTTTCATTGTACACTGCAGCATATTGATTGTGAAGTGCTTTGAGGTAGGAAGATATACAACTCGATGTGCCTTTTAGAGTGTTTGTAGAATGCTGTAATTTTGTCCTTTAACAAACACCAGTGTTCCTTCCTAATTGATCTGGTGCTTTGAGGTAGCAATCATTCCAAAAACAAATCAACTTGCTGTCTGCAAGTCTACTGTATAATGATTAAATCAGGAATGCAGTAATTCCCCGCAGATCTCTGGAAAAAGAATCACTGTAGAAAGCACGAAACGACTGCAGAAAGCGAGAGACTCGCAGATAAAACATTTAAACGAGCTTGTAAATCAACTCCTCCCAAGCTTGCCTGTGTCAGGAAAATATTTGATGAGGGTATAGCTTAGGTCAGGTTTTCTCTTTTTGGGGCGGATTCATCAATCGCCAGTACAGGTTAACGCGCTAGATCCGGTGTTAACTCCCATTGACTTCATTAGGTGTGAAGATGGTGGCGTTACCACTTACTCATTTGACTCTTGCTCAGTGCTGTGCATAATTTTGTTAACGCACTGTTAATAATGACAAAATATACCCCAAGAGGGTAGAGGAGCTCTCGCTCCAGCTGTACACAGGGGGAATGGTGATGTGCTAACAATGGTAATGAAGTCAAGAACAAATACCAACAAGGGATTAATAGACCCACTCAGATCACTAGCTTAATACGTTTAAAATATAAGTTTTAGTTCATATTTAGAAACCTGAGGGGAACCTACAGTAGCTAAAATAAACCTTTCTGCATGAAAAATATATTTAATATAACTGTTCTATTAAAAGGAAGTTATGTGTATTTATTGTATCGCAAAGTAGCATATAGGATGAGTACAGGGAACACTTACGATGTTATACATACTGTATATTAACTTGCATATGATGATAATGTACCCAAAGAACTATAAAATATATATAGCTAACTCGTTTTTCTAATTATCTGCAACACTGTATATGAATGATCATGTGTTGACTTGGGTATTTGGGTGGAGCCTAATAGTATATTAGATACTTTTGGTGCTGCCAATCCTTCCTTATTTGACCATAAATGTGTAATGGATTAATATCCTGAGCATGCCTATTTTAATATTGTATTGGTAACAGTTGCTAGTTCTAAATATTGACTCTGGGCAGGATTGAACTGTAGCTACTGTAAATACACCCTGTTCATGAGAGCGAGAGAGGGGGGAAAAAAAGAATGGGTCCATATTAAGAACTTCCAAGCTATTATCTGAACTCTGGTGTGAACTGAATAAACTATCGGCTCTTTTTGGCTGGTAAATTAGGAGGGGTAAACCCCTTGGCGCGATCCCACACGGGAGTCCCATCTCCCTGAATCAGCCAACTCTTAGGCAGGCATCGTTGAGTGGGTGACGTCCGCTCTTCACCTAACCGACACGTGTTTAGTTTGTAACACGTTTTGTCATGGGCGGGATCGGGCAAAAGAAGAGAGTTGTAATAGCGTCTTGTTATCATGGCATCCACTCCCAGTTTGCCTGTTATTTGAAAATTACCATTCACATTTCACAGTTTATTATAGTTAATTCATAATGCTCACGGAGAACAATCTATTGAAAGATAGAAAAAACATGTACTTATTCAATGGCTTACCAAGGCTGTTTTTATATTGTAGCTTTTTTATGGAATTTATTATATATAAGTATATTTATACTTTGCTAGTAATTTCATACTGATTTTGTGGAGATTTCTTTATTCTTAAATGATATTGTGACGCTCTGTATCAGACATCACTATTTGTAATCTGAGTGTTCTCTACAATAAAATGTATTGATATAGTATATAGGGTCTGATCTCTGGTTTAATTCTAAATTTAATAGAAAAGTGAGTTATATAAAATATATTTTTATGCAGACAGGTTTTTTTTTAGCTAGGTTCCCACCCATCCTTTTTTACGATTTTAAATATGAAAAAAAAAGTTGTAGTATTAAGTTGATGATCTGAGTGTAACACAAGGGGTTCCCTCCCCCCCCCCCCTCTCCTCTTTTGGTATTTGTTACGGTTAATAATTCACACACTTCCAATCAAGTGCACTTGTCAGCGTATTGAGTAGGAAAATGGAAAGTTACTATAGTAAGTCTCCTAACTACTTCTCTGATTTGCAAAACTCATTTTTAATATTGATCTTTTAAGGTAAAGAGCATACTCACCAGTTATACTGGTGAGATACTAAAATAAAAGTGTAGATATTTAGGATATAAGCATTCTTCCAACCATTTTATATTTTTTTTTAGAGTTTACAAGTTTATAATACTTTATTTTAAATATCGTCACCCATATCTTTCCACGTGTAATATATATTTAGTAAAGGAAAACTGAGCCTTGATTAATTTAAAGACAGCTTATATTTATAAAAAAAAAATTGGTCCATTACTCAATCAAACTAATTTTGCTAAAGTTGAAATAAGGCTTGAAGGGCAGAAACACAACTCTCCTTACTTCATTTTGAGCTTCACTTAAACTGGACCTCATTGAACATAATGCACAAAATACGGTACACTGGTTGGTTTTTATTGTATGTCTTTATTTATATAGCGCCATTAATGTACATAGTTCTTCACAGTAGTAATACACGTGGTAATCAAATAAATAACAGATAATATAAATAACAGATCATGGGAATAAGTGCTTTAGACATAAAAGTAACATTAAGGAAGAGGAGTCCCTGCCCCGAGGAGCTTACAGTCTAATTGGTAGGTAGGGAGAACGTACAGAGACAGTAGGAGGGAGTTCTGGTAAGTGCATCTGCAGGGGGCCAAGCTTTATGTATCGTGTTCAGAATATCCACAGTGCTATTCATATGCTTCTTTAAGCAAGTGTGTCTTAAGGTGGGTCTTAAAGGTGGATAGAGAGGGTGCTAGTCGGGTACTGAGGGGAAGGGCATTCCAGAGGTGTGGGGCAGTCAGTGAGAAAGGTTTAAGCTTGAGGGCTTTAGATACAAAGGGGGTAGAAAGAAGACATCCTTGAGCAGAACGCAAGAGTCGGGATGGTGCATAACGAGAAATTAGGGCTGAGATGTAAGGAGGGGCAGAAGAGTGTAAAGCTTTAAAAGTGAGGAGAAGAATGGAGTGTGAGATGCGGGATTTGATCGGAAGCCAGGAGAGGGATTTCATGAGGGGAGATGCTGAGACAGATCTAGGAAAGAGTAGAGTGATTCTGGCAGCAGCGTTTAGGATAGATTAAATAGGATAGGAATACATATAAAAAAGTGATTCAATGGGGACGTGTAGCCACCTTTTTAGAAAACATTTGCCCTTTAAAATATCTGTGACATTCAGGGACTTGTGCTGAAGTTCCCAAGTTGCCACCTAACTCCTAGGTACCATACCTCTACTCATCCCCCTTCTGCCTTTCTCTCTCACTTTGAATCCTGGCTCTTTCTTTCTCTCCTCAGACTCCCCTGTTCTCCTTCGGCACTTATTCTGCCACATTGATGACCTCTCTCTCCCTTGGCTTCCTGCTTCCTCTCTAACCTCTTCTTTTGGCCTTCAGCAGTGGACTGCAGCCAGCCCCCACAAGGATGGCCACTAACTAGACCTGGTTTTCACTAAACTTTTTTCTCTGATTTCTCCATTTCCCCCTTTCCTCTCTCTGAACATCACCTCATCTCGCTTCTCCCCTACTCCATCTCCATCTACCCCTCGTTTCTGCAGAAACCTGCGCTCTATTAACCTACCTGCCTTTGATTCCACTTTACACTCCTCCCTCTCCTCTCTCTGTTCTGCTACAGACCCTGACAACCTGGTCAGGAACTACAACTCTGTTTTATCCTCCCCTTGATCTACATGCCCGCTTTCTCTCTGCCGTCCTCGCCCTTCTTACCACAGACCCTGGCTATATTCCCACCCGCGCATGCTACCTTCTTGCACTCGTTCCTCTGAACGCTTCTGGAGGAAAACTCACTCTCTCGCAGACTTCCTTCACTATAAATTTATGCTATCCTGTTTTAACTCTGCCCTCTCTCAGGCTAAACAAACCTACTTTTCTTCACTAATCAAGACGCACAACTCTAACCCACGCCGACTCTTCTCTGTCTTTGACTCTCTACTCAAACCACCCTTAGCTGCCTCTTCTTCTTCCTCCATCTCACTATTTTAAGGAAAAGGTGGAATCCATATGTCAGAACATCCCCTCTGTTTCCTCATCCCATCCTACAACGCTTCCTAACTCTCCTCCTGCCTTCCTTGACTCTTTTTCCACTGTCTCAGAGGAGGATGTGTCACTGCTGATCTCCTCCTTCTCCCTCTACCACTTGCCCTCTTGACCATATTCCCTCCCATCTCCTATAAAACCTCTTGCTCCTACTATAATCCCTTCGCTCACACACATTTTTAACTCTTCCCTCTACTCTGGTACCTTTCCCTCCTTCAAACATGCAACAGTTATACCATTACTCAAAAACAGCAAGCTTGGCCCTACCTGTCTTTCTAACTATCGACCTGTCTCCCTCCTGCCTTTTGCCTCTAAACTCCTTGAACGTCTTGTATTCTCCACTTGCTCCACTTTCTCAACACCTATTCTCTCCTAGACCCTCTACAATCTGGCTTCCGCACTGCTCACTCCATTGAAACAGCCCTCACTAAAGTAACCAATGACTTCCATGCTGCCAAAGACAGAGGTCATTACACTCTGCTCATACTACTTGACCTCTCTGCAGCATTTGATACCGTTAACCACCCTCTTCTCCTTCACATTCTCTTACTCTTGGTATTCGTAACAAAGCTCTATCCTGAATCTCCTCTCACCTCTCCCATCATATTTTCAGTATCTCTTCTGCTAACACCTCCTCTATCAATCTCTCTGTGGGGGTACCCCAGGGCTCTGTCTTGGGACCTCTTCTCTTTTTTTCTCTGTACACACTCTCTAGGTGACCTAATCACATCTCTTGGGTTTAAATATCAACTCTATGCTGACGACACATTTACTTTTCAATCCCTGACCTTACACCTCCTGTACAGACCAAAGTTTCTGAATGTCTCTGCGATATCATCCTGGATGGCCCTCCGCCGACTTAAACGTAACATGGCAAAAACAGAGCTCCTCATACTTCCTCCCAAACCGGGCCCTACTACCTCCTTCAACGTTACTGTTGGACGTACTATCATTCACCCAGTAGCCCAAGCACGCTGCCTACGGGTCACACTAGACTCCTCTCTCACATTCTCCTCTCGCATTCAAAACGTATCTAAAACCGGTTGCTTTTTCCTCTGCAATATTACAAAGATGCGCCCTTTCCTCTGTTTATACACAGCTAAAACTCTGACTCAGGCCGTCATTTTCTCCCGTCTCGATTACTGTAACCCCCTGCTTTCTGGCCTTCCTGCATCTCGCCTGTCTCCCCTACAATCTATCCTAAACGCTGCTGCCAGAATCACTCTACTCTTTTCTAAATCTTTCTCAGCATCTCCCCTGCTGAAATCACTCTCCGGTCTTCCTATCAAATCCTGCACCTCGCACTCAATTCTCCAACTCACTTTCAAAGCTTTACACTCTTCTGCCCCTCCTTACATCTCAGCCCTAATTTCTCGCTATACACCTTCCTGACTCTTGCGTTCTGCTCAAGGATGCCTTCTCTCTACTCCCTTTGTATCTAAAGCCCTCTCCCGCCTTAAACCTTTCTCACTGACTGCCCCACACCTCTGGACTGCCCTCCCCCCCTCAATACCTGACTAGCACCCTCTCTATCCACCTTTAAGACCCACCTTAAGACACACTTGCATAAAGAAGCATATGAGTAGCAGCTTGGCTAATAATATACACATGATACATAAAGCTTGGCCCCCTGCACTGCAGACGCACTTATCAGAATGCCCTCTTACTTTCTGTACGTCCTTACTACCTACTAATTGGATTGTAAGCTCTTCAGAGCAGGGACTCCTCTTCTACAATATTACTTTTATGTCTGAAGCACTTATTCCCATGATCCATTTGTATTATTTGTTATTTATATGATTGTCACATTTATTACTACTGTAAAGCGCTATGTACATTAATGGTGCTATATAAATAAAGACACACATACCAGGTTTGCGCAAACTGAGATTTTTTTTGGGGGGGGGGCACGGCGCTTACTGGCCCCGCGCTCTTCCCCAAAGTATTTAAATTAAATGCAAGGGAACCACGCAAGGCCTCTACAAGTTCCCTTACATTGACTCAGGCGGTGTTGCCATGGCAACATGGCGTCACATGACGCAGTGGCGTCATTTGGAGCTTGAGACAAGGTAAGGGGGGGGGTACAAGCAGTGGGGGAGAGTAGGCAGGTGGGGGCGCAGGGCAAAAAGTTTGCACACAACTGCCATCTTATACTATATTAGTGAAAGCACTGTATGTTTGCCTGCCTGCCTGC